>NC_030437.2:4935000-5056196 GCF_001660625.3 Ictalurus punctatus
TCTGAAGATCATCTCTGACTGTGTCCACACTGATGGTGAAGGGTTGAGCAAACAACACAAAGTCATGCATCACATCCACAAGCCTGATGGATTTGACACACAGCTCTACTTGATGTAAAATACAGTAGTACTTTACCACTTTCCTCCCACATTCACTGACTTTGAGACGCCAAGGTATCAAGGCCACATTTCCTCCCTACCATTGCCGGGACTCCATCAGGTGTAATATCTGCCATATTCTCCCAGTTTAATTCATTCTCTTTTGACACTTTCCCTCTTCTCATATATGGCATGGTGGGCCTAATCAAAAGACACCACGGGCCAACTTTGGCCCGCGGGCCCTTGTTTGGCACCTCTGGTTTAAATGTAATTTTATTTTTTCTCACTTTTAATGAATCAAGACTTTTTTTTTAAATGCCTCTGGTTGAGATGCATGCAAAAGAGATACTTAAGTTTAGGAAAATCTGTAGTTTTCAAAATGATTTATAGTAAAAAAAAAAAAAAAAAAAAGCATTATTGAAATGTGACATCTACAGACTAAAGCATCAAGTGGAATTGTTATAATTAGGCTCATGCCAAAATTATAACACATCCATTTGTTGGATAAGTTTCAGTACCTGCTAAAAGGCAAAGAAAAAGAAAAGTATGCTATAGTACTAATGGTATAATTCTTGAAGCTCATTCATTCAGGTGCAACAGTTGGACGTGTAATACACCCTCTTTTGTCCCCAACCAGGATGAGCAGTACGTGGTACAATACTGCCTCAATGCTTTCTGGCCCACACTCACTACAGCTGAGGAGATGTTGAACTACGCTGGCAGTCGCTTCCCATCATCCCACATCCAGTCAGCTCTGGCCAAACTCGCCACCTTCTGCGGCCTCTACGGTTCAGACAAATTTAAGTATGTTTTATTAACCAGGCCTTGCGTGCATGGGCTGGGAGAAATTTTCCAAATTAAAACGCCGTCCTAAATGTCAAGACTCAAAAAAGTTTTAAGTTTGTACTGATTTGTATACTAATTTAAAGCATCTTCCAAGCTTGTGCCTGAAATAAAACGTCAGTTTTGCACAGCTTTCCACTTTCACCCCAGATCTAGTCAGCCAAGACATGCTTGGTGATGGACGTCGAACATGATGTTTGGAGTAATGTTGCTTACAATTAGTCAGTCTCATTCAATTTTGTTGATCTTATGGCTCCACTATGGCGAAAGAAAATGTTGTGACAAGATGTCAAGTATTATATGATAATTTTTTCCCATCCCTAATCCATATTAAGTGCGTTAATGAAATTGTCTCCCTCACCATTTTTAGTGGTGTGTCCTGGATCGAGTTCCTGAACAGCAGAGATTACCTGAAAAAGATACTCGCACTTCTAAGAGAGGGGAACCTCAGCAGGGCGCAGTACCTGTGGTTCCGACACGAGGTACATCTACACACAACCTTAGACATGTATGTTACTGTCAACTAAGTATACGCTGAAAATTTTAGCCACTGAAAATTTTCAGACAAAAGGAGGAGGATTTGGAAGGCTAGCAGAGTATGATGAGCCTCGTTTGCTGTTTAAGTTCAGTAAAAAGAGTTTTTCTCCAGTTGTTCTGTTGCATACAGCATGACAAAATGAGGTCACATGCTTGTTTTAGTAGGTCAGTGGAATATAGTGTAATAATTGCAGAAATATTTTGTCATATTTCAGGCAATTCAGGCATATAAAATAAATGTTTTTTGGGTTTTATGAATGGCAGTTTTGGAATTTACTTCACTAGTGATGACGTGTATTTTAGAGGTCAAGTGATAGTGGATTTTACCGATACCAGTAACGTGGTTGGGCTGAACCTGCCGCTAACCAATTAGTGAACCAAAAACAAACTCTCAATATAAAATATTTCTGAACTTTATTACAAAAATAAACAGTACTGACTCTACCATGAAAATGTACTGTACTTCTTTAAATAAGGTAAATATTAATATATATGAATGAACTATTAATAAATGTTAAATAAAAATGTAAATAAAAGATGTATGTCCAAACTGAACCAAAAAGTAGCACTCTAAATAACGAATAAAAATAGAGACCTCCAAAATGAATCAAAAGAACATTTCAAATAACACAACAAAATTATTCAGTGACAGTTTTTACTTGGCCTCTAGAGGCTGCTCTCGTAGTATATGATGACAGCGGATCCTTCTCAGCATCAGCCGCAACCTGGAAAATCTATCGGCGTGATATTGTGCCGATAACCGATAGTTCCAGCAGTCGGGTTATCAGTACCGATTAATCTACAAAACCGATCAATCAGTCGACCTCTAATATTTTTTTTTATCTAAATAACAGAGACCGACATCTGCTTGTGCTGAAAATTCAGTTTATAGCAAAAAAGATTCTTTTGGAAGAGTTTTGGACAAACAAGTAAAAGTAATTGCTGTGTTTTTGTAATTGCATAGAGTAGTGTTCTAGCCTGTTCTATTTTTTTATTTATTTATTTTTTTGCTCAAATGGGATTTTATTTTAAAAAAAAAAAGAAGCCAGACTTTGCATATTTTTATGCAAATTTTTGTTCTGATTTGTTTTAAAGGATACGACCAAATCAGTTGCTATATCCATAACTAGCACTGTGTATTTGAGTTTTTAAGTCAAGTAAAGACAATGTGAATCTTTGATAATTGACTTAATTCGATCTTTTCAGGCTGAGTTTGTGAGCGAGTTTAATGAGAAATCCATGCAGGCGTTGTTGAGCTCCATCCCGTCAGACGTCCCGTCTCAGGAGCTCTGTATCTGGTTAAAGGGTGTGGTGGTGCCCTTTATGTGGAGAGTGTTGCCTAAAGGACAGGTATGATATGACGGTACGATGTTAATCATGACAGCCTGCAATGTCAATGTCATACTGTATGCAGTATCTGCAGCTACATGCCTGCATTAAAAAAAAAAAAAAAAAAAAATGTATTCATGTGGCAGATTTTATAAGGTAAGAAATGATTCAGACCTAGAGTTGAGAAGGAACTTTGTCCTGTGTTCATTTCCTGGAAAAGTATGCAAATTCAGAAACAATTTTTCTCCCTCTCCAATAGCATGTTTTTTTTTTTGTTATTTTTTTTTTAATGATCGTCACTGATTTTAAAAATTGAAAAATATTTTAAAAAATCTTTTCCGGATAAGTTTTTCAAGGCTAGAACTCTGAAACTATAGCGTACAATCACAAATACTTTATGCTTATTGCGATAATCATGAAAAACGTTTGATCATCTTTTGTGTTTACACAGAGAGTCCTGGCTAAATGGTTGGAGCAGCGGACAAGAGACCTTGAGTTAACAGAGAAGGTGTGAATTATTAATTAGCGTTTCTAATAAGTTCTTTATTTGAACTCTGCAAGACGTTCTATTTTGTATCTCCGATATATATCCTGTTTTCAGATTGTTATTTCTCTTCTTTCAGAACGACTGGCCTCAGAACGGACTGATGCTCGCTGAACTCGGCCTGCCGTCCTTCTGGATGTCCACAAATCTGGTGCGGTTTGTCTATTTTTAAAATTATTTTACACTGTCGTTAAAAGCTTAACGTGTGAGCTTGGAGTTGATTTGATAGTACATGATTCTGTGAGCCCAGAAAAAAAGATGTCAGTTGGAAAAGAATGACTCTGTAAAAATTTGAATAGAAATCGAATCGGTTTAAAAAAAAAAAAAGTCTAAAGGGTTTTAAAAAATAATTATTAAAGTTTAAAGATATTAGAACAGAATTATTCAAAGAAAAAAATGCTTATGACGAGTAGTATAGAGAGAGGATGAGTTTTTTCAAACAAAAAACATTAAAACCAGCATGAGATGATGTCCACAGGCAAAGACGAACCAGTCTGGAGACGTTAATGCGTAGAGCAGTGGTGACCTCCACCCATTTCTTTTTATAACACCGTGCACGTGATTGGTTGGAATTTGTACTTTACAGGTTGAGGACTGTAACCCAGAGGAGGTGGAGCATCTGAACTCATTGGTGGCAAATCTACGCCAACTCTGTGACCTCTACATCAAATATAACTGCTGTCTCTCACTGTCTGACTTCGAGATGGTACGTGAGCGATGTATTGGTACCAACTTTTTCACTCAGAAGCTTACACTGTAGTAATACATTATTATTATTATTATTATTATTATTATTATTATTATTATTGTTATTATTATTGTTATTATGTTTTTTTTTTTTGTTTACATTTATTCATTATATTTTTTATTTTACCTACTAAACCACAGGTTCCCAAACCTGGTCCTTGAGTACCCACTGTCGTAGAGATTTGAGTGTTTTCCCTGTTCCCTACACACCTGATTAAACTAATCGGCTAACTAACCTTCTCTCTTTTTTCTTTTTCTATTTTTTGTTAAAACGTACAGGATAATGCCTATTCCAGGATCATTTTTGGGAACTTGTGCACTAAAATTGAGTGTGTTGTGCGTTTATTTGTTTACTGGATATTGTCTAGTTTTCCATGTGAGCATGTCTGTGCAGTTTAAACAGGACGCTGATATTTTAGGTAGGTTCTTGGAAGGTCATGAGTTCAAATGCTGGGCCCTTGAGCAAGGCCCTTAATCCTCTACTGTTCGTTGTATAAATGACTCACTTCTGTAAGTCAACAGCATTAAGCCAAGGAGATGGGAAAGGGAGATGATTTGTGTTTGTTTTGTAGGGCAGTACGCGTAGCATGGCGTTTCTGATGCTGGATAAAGTTCTCGCACCGGAGCTGATTGCAGGTGTTGTTGAGAGCAGCGTGAGACCTTACGCTCTGGAGCACAGACTGGACCTCGATTGCATCCTGTTAGACTATATAAAGGTCCTTTTATTCTCTTTCCTCATACTTCCTTCTTACAGTGCAGTAGTATCGGGTATATACACATTCTTTCTTCCAGCTGCTATCCCCCTTTAAAAAAAAAGTTCCATATATTTATTTTTTTAAGAAATTAGCTTTTGAAACCACAAAATACTGCAGCAGTGTGCTGTGTGAGGAAAGTGGAAGCTGCTCAAATTGTCTGATTTTTGTACCTTTTCGTTAATTGAGGTAGTTCAAATGTGAAGGTTAATAAAGGCAGGTGCACTCTGAGAGTAATTAGTAGGGCTGCACAATTAATCGGATATTGATCGTGATTACAATTTTGACTGCCCATGATTAAATTAACATGATCGACTGCAATATTGATGTTTACAGTTCAATATAGTGCCAAAACTGCAGAAAAGGAGATAGCATTTTAGCACTCGAGCTGCCAGTTTCTCTGCGAACTCCAGCACTTGCGCGAGGGGAAATCATGACACTAGCTTGCACGATGCTAAATGGCACTACAGAGGTTGTCGGGGACATTAAACATCACGCCGAACGGGAAAAAACTTTGCAGATAAATTCGGGGCTCTACAATGTGACCATTGTACTTTGTGCGACTGTGAATAAATATTTATTCATACCGGTGCGAGTGACCTGTTCGGAGTTGTGTAATACAATCGAAATAAAAACTACAGGAAGTCCAAAATGCATCTACACCGAGCAACAGTTACTTTCACACTGCTTTTCTTCACCTCAGTCAACCGAACAAAGCAGAGAAGCCATTATGATGACGAGTAACACTGAACATCACCTGCTTCTCTCAAGAAATCCCATAACCGCCATCTTTTATTGATCACGCACTATATTCCTAGATTCTGTCATAATTGAAAAGCTCAAGTTTTCTCATGCCTACTTGTGTGTTATATTGTGGCACATTAATGCCACCATCTCTTTAAAAAAACAAACAAAAAAAAAACACTAAACTTCAACTGTGCTCCTAAATTTTTGTAATCTCCTAAAAGAAATTGTCTTGCGTCTCTCCTCCTGTAAACAGTTATTGCCTTTTCTGCATAGGCCTGAATTGTTTTCATTTAGTTCCATATTGTTATATTTGATACATATTTTCATTTAGTTGATGGCATTTTTACTTATCCTATATTTTGGGTACAATTTTATTGATATTTTGCTTCTATGAGATGATGCACTTTAAGGATCAGTCTAATTTGATGCAAAGATTTGCACATAATTTGTTGCAAAGATTTACACATTAGCCGGAATGTAGCACAACATGGAGGTGAAAGCAGCGGTCTGTTTATTTAAATGTTAAAATAAAAATTTGCTGCAAAGATTTACACATTAGCAGGAATGTAGCACAACATGGAGGTGAAAGCAGCGGTCTGTTTATTTAAATGTTAAAATCATTATCATTATCAGTTTGGCCATAATCGTGCAGCCCTAGTAATTAGTTAGGACTATAGATAAAAGACTTTTCCCTTCCTTTTTCAAGCTGAACCATTTGTTGTGCCGTTTTCAGGACTTGCTGGATTGCTGCAGTTCTATGATCACATCTCTGTTCACCGAGTGGGAGGCCAAAGCAGTGGCTCTGGTTCACTGTATGACTGACACAAATGTAAGCACAGCTCTTAAAACCATATGAGAGCCTTATTGTCGTAAGCGGAAAAACCTCAAATCGCTGAAACGTATCAAATTTCCTTCCTTCCTTTCTAATGACTTAATATATTTTGCCCCCCCCAAAGACTTTATTTATATGCCGACACTTATGTGATTAGGTGATTATGTGTAATCACCCGGCATGTTAATAGTATTGTGGTTTAAATGATGAATGATGAGTGAGCTTGAACGAGACCAATTATATTTGATTGACTGTAAACATCAGTAAAGCAAATATAGCTGTGTGCTGCATCTTGTCCTTCTGTGTCATTCAGCTGGTGATGGACGCCGTCCTCGCAATCATGTACAAGGCTGTGGTTCCCTGGAATCATACAATAGAGAAGCTTGTTCAACAGCATCTGGAAAAAGAGCACCCCAAGTACCTAACACAAAATGCTTATACACTAATATGGAAGCTGAGAATATACAGATTTACAATGCAGATATGTTTTTTTTTTTTTTTTTTTAATGTGTGGGACTTACTGTTGTTGCATTTATTTCTCTTTACTGTTCCAGACAGGAGCTTTTGAAAGAGAGTTATCGTTTAATGGAGATGAAGAAACTTCTGAGATGTTATGGAATTCGCAACTTGACACTCTCTAACTCCAGAGAGACGATGGTTAGTTGGTTTTTTTGTTTATTTTTTTCCACCACCAGTATACAATGTGTGTACATGTTAACACCCTGTTTTATATGATTACAGACATTTAATACTCTGGTACAATCCACGTAATGTACAAGTGTAGAATCATCAACCAAGCATTATACTAATCACTGCTGCCTGTACTTAAAGTGTAAGTGTGTGTGTGTGTGTGTTTGAGCAGATGCTTGTAAGACATATTCTGAAACAGGACTTGGCTACTTCACTGGAAGATTCACTTAAACTCGCTGAAACCTATAAGCTCAACTCGTCTGAAATCTACTACATCTACTGCATTCAGCTTTTGGAAAAGAATGAGGTACATTTATCAGCACATTTTCTTGTGCGATTATCAGCACACACAGCAGGCTTTGTGTGGATTTTAAAAAATATTATTATTATAATGCCTGGAATCATCCTAGATGCATCCAAGCAAACGTGTTCAGAGACCAAAAGCTTCAAATTCTAAAAGTGTTGTATACTTGTTTATCATCAGAGCAGGGCCGAAGTGGGACTCATTATCAGCCCTGGAGTTTCATGCCTTAGACCAGCCCACTTTAGTTCACAACTGACTATTTAAAAATAATGTAATTAAAACCTCAGTATAAAAGTCTGCAATAGTGCACTGTTCTCTACAGCCTTGTAATTCATTGTATTTTTTAAAAAAGTCATCATTTTCAATTCAGTGCAAATACAGTAATCTAAGTGTTGCTTCACAGTAAAGATTTATTTAACAACAGTATTCTTTACAACAACACAATATAATGTTTAAAAGTATCAGAATCTATTTTCTGTAAAAAATAAAAAAAAAAACAGTGTTAATAAATATCTAAACGTTAAAATGAAAAAATATCAAATAAATACAAACAAAATAAAATGTATTGCAATAAAATTAAATAATGAAGAATAAAATAAAGTGTATTGCACTTTCTAATGACACCATCATAACTTTATCCTTTGCATACGGTAAGGAAACGGCTGCTTTACAACTTCAACACAAATATGAGAATATTAGTTAAAGGGTAAATCTCCAACACTATTCTTTAAAACATCACAATGTCCTTTTCTGCAATATCTGTATATATATACTGTACAAAATTGTTCAGAATTCCAATCCTTAAACACAAATAAAGAAGAAAACTTTTTTAAAAAATGTATTGCACTGTTCTCTGCAAGAATTCTTTTCACAGTATAACTTTCTAATATTGGCTTCATCTCTTTTTCCTCTGCATAAATGTAGCTTCAAGGAAACATGGCCAACATTAATAAATGCCTGAGCAATACACTGGTTTCTGCAAGTTTGATTATCACAGTGTCATTGTCCAAAGACATGAGAATTTCAATCCTTTGGTGAATGCGTTTCCAGTCTTTCATGCCTCCCTTTATGAAAGGGCCATCACTTACCAAAGGTGCAAATGCCAAACAGAACAGAACAGTACAGAGATTTTTTTTCACAGTAAGTCAGCCACTTGCAGTTTGTTCCATCTTGGCTATTGAAAACCCTTGGTATAGGATCATTTGGCATTTGTTGAGGATGATAAGAAAAAAATGTACATCTTGTGACTGAGGTCGAGCAAAGTGATCAAAACTATCAACAGAATCATCTTCATCTGCCTTGTTCCTTGTGGTTCTGGGTTCTGCAGCTGAATTGTTGCCTCTGTTATCGTCCCTGAGTAGACTCTGCTCTCCCTTTCACACTTCCTTCTGTATCCCTAGACTCGAGTGCACCTTAATCACAATAAAAAGCATTCTGTAAGCTTTAAAATATTTGACATGGAAAGCACATTTTAATTTAAACTACTAAAATATCCAAATGGTAAAATATGCCAGCTTATTTCATATGACTTTTATCCTATTCCCTTTCAATCATGGGCTTTGTATATTTAGGCTACTATCCTTTGATAAAAAACATAATGGGTCATTAACACTTGGAAAGTTGTTATAGGCTTATTGTAACTAATGTGATCATGTTTACTTATTCACACACTGTGGTACAACCTGTGGTTAACCTGTGTCTTCCACAGTGAGGGCATCATTCTCCTGCATAGGCCTACAACTGGGGCCTTGCTCTGCTTCTGACACTAAATCAAATTTTACAAATTGTCATATTTCTCTCCACAAATCTCCCCTTTTTAAAAAGCTTTCTGATCAAGTCTAGTCAGTTTCACTAAAGTAGTGCTGAATCATTTGGTATCATTCATTATCTCAGGGCATTTTTTATTGAGAAGGTGTAGCCTACACCATACTCTTCATTAATATTAATTCTTCTAATTCTTATATTCACTCAATGAGCAATGGAGGCTGCTGCTTCTGAAGAGCTACGAGAAAAAAGTTTGATACATAAACATGAATGGTGGTTTGCAGACAATGTTGTTTTGCATGTCTGCTGGCATCTTGCAAAGCTCCTAACTATCTTAACGTTAGCTTACCAGTCATCTCATCGTCCTGATTTGGTGTGCTGGTGGAAAAACTGCTCAGTTTTGTACATTTGGCCGCGTCAGTTTGAAGAGCTTTCTTTTTTTTTTTTTTAAATCTTGCCTTTTTCAATGCTGCCTTTGGGCTTTCTATTATCCATTTATAAACATCAACAACAAGCACCACTGAAGTTTAGAAGTTATGTTTCTTTTTTAGCAAGGTGCCACTGTCGGGGGAGTCAAAAGATAATTACATCATCATTAAACTGCAGGCTTCACTCTTTGAGTTGGCTGCGGTAAAATAATAAATAAAAAGAGTGGGGCTGTGGTAAAATGGTGCAGTCAGCCTAGGAACATTATCTATATTTCAACCCAGTGCCATGACAACACCGGCCCTCGCGGCCCAAAAAACAGACCGGCCCACTGGGAATTCTCCCGGCTCTCCCGGTGCTCCCGATTAGCCAATTCAGGCCTGCATCAGATTAGAAATGAAACCCAACATTATGGGGTGAACAAAAGCTGAGTGTTTTTGTGAATTTATTTTATGAAAGATCAAAAGGCTAAACTATAAAGGCAAATTTTTACAGCGTTCTTTGTTCATATTTACCAAGAGTGCCAATATTAGTGGAGGGCGCTGTAGAGATCGACTGATTTAATTGGTTCTACCGATATTTCCCCTGATATTTAAGCATTTTTTTCGTAATCGTATTGGTTTTATAATATCGGATCCACTGATAGACAGCGCCGTCTTGTGGGGGTTTTGTGTGCTGGACCACCATTGCAGCACTGCATGTGGTGTTTTTATTTTTTATTTTTAGATTTGTTAGAACAATTTTTTATGTGCTTTTTATTTGTTTTACTTGTTTACGTACCTCATCAAAGCTTTTATTTAAATAAAAAAAAAGACACTTTAGTAACAGTGCACTTTATTTTTTATTTTTTGCACTCTTTCAGACCCCACTATTTTATTGGTGTATAAATAAGAGTTGTTTTATTTTGTATGTGAGGAGGAAGTGAAATTGATAAAATTGTTCTAAATAAAACAGTTTGTTCAGCCCAGTGGTCATTGTGTCAAAAATGGAAGTAAAACAGTAAATAAATATCAGTTCTGAATATCGGATATCGGGCGCATAAATATGCAGATTCTCGGTATCGGTTAAAAAAAAAATCCGTATCGGTCAATCGTATATATCTAGGAAGATTTTTTAATACGCAAGTCTTCTTATATTTGCAGACGGACAGGTGTATATCCGGGCTGAAAAAGCTGCCACCTGCTGAGGCAGAACTCGTAATTGAACGACTGGCGTGCTGGGCAAGACTCCAACTGCAATACAAGGAGCCGTTCACTGAGGTTGTATCTGATTGGCTTGTACAAGGCTTGTAGTTATTTTTGTGCAGTTTAGTTAAAGCTGCTTTTCCTTTGCAGCTTAGGAAACTACAGATGCAGGTCGCCCAGACGATGGTAGATGCACTGAAGTATCTGCAGCGCATTCAGAGAGGTGATGGTTCTCTCCAGGACTAGGGCATAGTTGTTTTTGTTTTTTTATATTATAAATGTACTAATAAAGAAATTACTTATAACCTCTTTAAATTCACTTGATACACGTTAATATGTTCAAAGCCATTTTTTTTTAACTTTCTCACAGACGATGCCTTGAAGAGAATGGATTGTGAAAACAACTTGAAAATGTTCACAGCCATTGCTCACTTGCAGGTACTTCATCATCTCAAGTAGATTTGACTTTTCAGTATTTGAAATATGAATGCAAAAAAAAAAAATTCCTTATGCATGCACCTCAGGAGGACTTTGACATCTTCTTGACCCCCGAGGAGTATGAAGATCCAGCAGTGAGGAGGCAGTTCAGTCAGCAGCTTATCACCGCATACGAGAACACACGAGCGTGGCATCATTCGAGGAAGAAGCACCCGGACAAATCGAACTCTAAAGAGCCAGAGACCAAGGCCAAAGCAGCAGTGGTTAATGACCCTGATGGTAAAACTAGAACGCTGTCCACTGAGGCTGGACTTCATCGTCTGGCCCGACACCTTGAGAGGACTGAGCAGGAGCTGTGGGCAGACCTGGCAGATCGAGCTTTAGAAGCTGGGAATGTAGAGAAAGCCCTTAAAATCCTCAGGTATTAACAGTGAGACACTACAGGTGTTTTCGCAACGTTTAGTCCGTTTGAACGGAACCTGGTGTGTTTTTCCCCCACGGTGCAATTCATTAGTACGGGTACGAGCACAGTAATCTTACCAAGAGTTAACGGAGTCGGCCCACTTCCAAATAAACTCCATTTCTATTTGATTCTGAATCAACTTGGCTGCTTGATGTGAACAAATATGTGCATTTTGGGGTTTTTAAAAAAAAAATAAAATTATTTTTTATAAATACATTTTTTGTAGCTGTGAACTGGTAAACTGAGCCACGATGCACGAAATCATCATTCAGTATAGTTGAACAAAAACGAAAATAAACGCTGGATGTGATTATACAAATGTTTTTAAAAAAATATATTTGTATAATATTTTATTTTGTCGCATCAGGAAACGTTTGTTTTCCTTTTTTCATCGCCGTATTTCCGGCCAATGAAAAGTATGAAAGTGCCTTTTTTTTTTTTTTTATTATTATTTAAATGAGGAATGCAGCCTTTGTCAGCCCGTCCCATGAAGGACTGTTCCAAAATTGTTAACGTAAGGTTTGTTTATCAAGTGAGCTCTTTGAAGGGCTTGTAGCCTGTATACATAATTCCTCAAGAATATTATATAAACCATGGAATCTTTTGAAACCGTGTTGTAGCTTCTTGCATAAATGTGTAGTCATGTACATGTCCACTTGCCTTTGACTTAAGTGACCCGGAAGATTAAGAAGTTTTAACAGCTACACCCCCCCTCCCCCGCCGCCTCCCTTTTTTCAGTGAACTCTACCAGCACCATCCCAACTCGAGCACAGGTCGAGTGCTTTTCAGCACAGCACGGCGTCTCTGTCAGATGCTGGAGGACAATGTCCCCATGGTGCTGCCCGAAAGAGTAAACCTCCCAGCTCTCATCCACAAACTGGCCTGTCAGGCCATCACCATCTGCCATGCCGGTACCTATACCTTCATTTTTACTCAAAAATGCATTTTTATCAATCATGTAGAAATGTTTTCATATTCTTCTGTAGATCTGCTGCTCGACTGTGTGGAACTGTGCAAAAGCACCAGAGATGCCGCTGAGGTGTACCGTCAGTGTCAGATCGACGACTACGGTTTTGTTGTAAAGGTACAGTTCTGGCTTCTACCACATGTTTGTGTTTTATGTCTGTATGTTTATTAATCTGTTCTTTAGCACGCACTTTATTTTGGACTCTACCTAAAGGATGCGGTACCGAGTGGGGAGGACGACGCCTACATAGAGACCAGTGTTCAGGACATGTTTAACGAGGACTGCATCGTGCTGGACCCGGTCTCAGTGCTCCCAGTGCAGTATAAAATCACTGCCAATCTCCTGCCTCTCGCGGGTACCTGCACGCCGCCTCTGTATAAAATCAATGCCGATCTCAGTTGTACAAATACGTATGACTAAACTATTGTGGATTATTGTATACAGACTGAAATATTGTCATTTCTGTTTTTTGTTGCTTTCTAGATTCACCGTTTTATCCCCTGGGCTGCTCGTGCTTGTCGTTTTGTGCTCTTCAGGAAGGTGATTTATATATTTCATGCCAAATGAACTTTTCTCTTTATTAAGATTGCTTTATAAATGTTGCCCATCTGTATGTCACTAGAAGCCAGTCATGCTGTTCCCTCTCAGATATAAACAAGATTTACTTACTGACTTATCAGTCCCTCTAGGATTTAGCGATTTTTGCAACCATCACAGAAATTAACTGCAAAATCGAGGAAACTCTCCAATAACATTGGGAGGAGCTTGCATTTTTTTCAAAATCACAGCCTCCTTCGATTCATGTGCATCGAAGATGAGTACAGGTCTCAGTAAAAGGTCAAACATCACTACGGGAGTCTGTGCAAAACAATTTTGCACTTTGTTTTTAAATTGGTGAAACTGCAAGTGCACAAAAGATGCAGCAAAATCAAACATTTTTGGCTGCAACAATAATAAAAAAAAAAAAACAACAATACCTGTGAAACCCTGTACAGACTTACACCACAACTACATTATTCCACATAATAGTTTTGGTTCCTACACTTTGGTGAGAACACAAAACAGGAACTTATCCTGGGCTGTTTTCCTCCAGCAGAGTTCCACACACCTTTTATATCCTTCAGTTCGCTGATTCAATGTTTTGCAGACACCGACTACGTTCGGCCATTGCTGGGCCCCGTGGCCACCATGCTGCAGAGTCTGCAGGAGTGCAGTCAGCTAGAGCTGGCCCTAAGGCTGCTGCTGGAGTCATACGGCAGCATTTTACAGCACTTTGTCTCCAACAACATGGACCTCAGTTTGAGCAGGAAGGTGCGATCTTTTCTAAATCTAATTCACTGAAACGTGAATTATCGTACTCGAAAAGGCTTTCTTTTGGGAGTGTAAAATGGTCATTCATACCCCCAGGATAAATATTGACTCTTGCATTACAATGTTTCTAATTCATCAGCGTAATAATGAGACTACATTATTTGCTTCATGAGGCTTTGAGTCTATATATTAAAGCCCCCCCCCCCCCCCCCCCCCCAGCTTCATGCCAACAGTCGGTTATTACGAGATAAGCAGACTCTTGAGGCAATCGAGAAGACTGCTCTCTCTTCTATCAACATGGTTGTGGTGTCTTTATTACAGAAGGTGAGCATATGAATTCTTAATATTCAAACAATATTAATATTCAGTTTGGGAATAAGATTAAACTGTCAAAACAATCCTTCAGTAAATAATCTATTTAACCAAGGGGTTAAATAAATGCATCAAAAACAGTTAACCCTTTTTAATTAGAGAAATTTGACCATGGACTATTTTAGAAATGTAAACATTTATTTATTTATTTATTTATTTATTTATTTTTTATTTTCAATATGAACATTATCTTATGTATTATAGGTCCTGAACTGGCGGGTGGTGGACTGTGACCTGGCCATCGGTCTTTGCACAGTTCTGGGCAAATCTGATGTTCTGGACATTCTGTGGAAAATAATAACTAATGCTTGGCAAAACTATGACAAAATCATGGTAAGATAATTCCCTCTATGTCCAAACCGTTGGCCTAAAGACACATTTTATACTGCACCAGGGTTTGGACCTGGGATCTGTTGCAGTTAATAATGAGTTTGTATAAGTTGACTAGATATTCTCCACTATGTTCTCAGACTCCAAAATGGTGTATTTTTATATATACATTCTGGACAAAACTTTTGTTGCAGAACCTTGCAATTTTTTTTTGTTTGATGTTTGAATTGTCCTCCTCAGGCTGTGGCAATGGTTGGAGCCCATTTCTGCTTGCTTTATAATGACCAGCAAGAGAAGAAGAACTTCCTGTCTGTCATCACAGATGCAGAGTGGGGTATTAAGCTTGGAAAATTTGGGGTTAGTTTTTTTTTTTTTTTTTTTTTGGTTTGTTTTCAAACTCAGTGTCTAATTGTTTTTTAATTTTTATTATTTTTTAATCTGGCTACTAAGAATGAAAATATGTCCATGTCCATGTCCTGCTTTATTCTTTTCCCAGGTTTCCATTCAGTCTGTGTTTAGACAGTGTTCAGAGAGCAAGAGGAATCTGATTCCTGTACTTGTAAAGAACAGAAACATGACTGCCGAGATCTTACAAGATTACTGTAGGTGAGTTACCCTGCAATTTAACATATTCTCTGGACAGTTGACCATATAGACACATCAACTGTATGCCATTCCTGGTTACTATATGATTACTACAGCAGTTCTACAGCAGAAATCTAAAGACCTGTGTCTTGTGCTCATCCCAGGAGTCTTATTCACAATATACTCATACTGATCATCCTAGTAACACACTTTATAAAAAAAAAAAAACAAAAAACATACAAATCAAATGGTTTGATTTTAGTAATATGAGTAATAATTTATAATCCATGCTACGGTCACTCTGGCTCATTGAGGATCTAAATCTACATTTATATTTCTGTAAAACTGCTTTGTGGCATGTCTACTGTTCAAATTGAATGGAAATTTTGGGACAACCATCACTGGCTGAAGATTGCATTCACAATATTGAAGATAAAACTTGGTACAATGAAAATAAATGAACCTGAACTTTTTCCCGCTTCAGCTGCTCATGAACAAACCAAAATCTACTTTATTAAATCTTGTTGAAGCCAATGTTTTAGAAATGAAAAGCCTGGCCAACGTTTTGTAGGATTAATATTAACATGGATTTGCCCGAAAAGAAGCCAAAAGACATTAAATCACTTCTATTAAATGCCTATTTTAGCAACAGCCTTCTGGTCCCAATAGTATACCTTTTACTCACTGAGCTCCTACATTCTAGATTAGTTTTGGTTTGTGTGTTCTGCAGGACGTTCGGGCTGGACAGTGACTCTGCGCTTAATCTCTACATCACCACGCTGCTGCTGCAGGAGAAAGCAGATAATGAGCACTATGAAGTCAGTGCCAGGGATTCAGGGCTGGCTGAAGGGGGCGAAGATGCAGAAGTAGGGCACGAGGATGTATTGGAACACGTCCTACGAATTGTTCCTCGACTAAGCTCCACTGCAGACCTGGTCGTCAGTCTGCACACAGCACTCACTAAGGTCAGACTCAGTCACAACATGCAGGTCACAGACAAGCAACTAAACACAGCTAAAACAAAAAACGTATTTACCTGATTAGTGTGGTGGTGGAGATGATGAGATAAGGTGCTCACTGCCTTTTTGTGGTTTTCTGCAGCTGAGTCCATACAACTATGAGCAAATTGAGAGGGTCCTCAAAACCATTCAGACTGCAGATGAAAGCCCCACCGTTTTACCGCTCAACCAGGTAATTGTGTTTGTTTTTTTTAAACTTTTTCTTTACGTTTTAAAAAAATAAATAAATCTGATTTACAGTTGAATTTATGAATACTGATTGTGATTGTTTTTGGTGAAAAATCTCATTCAATCAAAAGGGACTTTTCAGTATAAATAAATGCAAAAAAAAAAATTCCTAGCATGCACAGGAGGAGACATACGAGGAGTATGAAGATCGCAGTGAGAGGCAGTTCAGTCAGCAGCTTAGCATACGAGAACACACGACATCATTCGAGGAAGAAGCACTCGAACTCTATAATGGATGGTAATAGAACGCTGGATGGAATCGTCTGTTCCAGTGTTTTTTAGAAGCCAAAATCCTCAGGTATTAACAGTGAGACCTGGTGTTTTCGCAACAGTCCGTTTGAACGAACCTGGCTGCAATTCATTAGTAATAAACCAAGAGTTAACGGTCGGCCCAAACTCCATTTCTATTTGACTGAATCAACCTGCTTGATGTGAACAACATTTTGCAGTAGCTCTGTAAACTTGCACGAAATCATCATTCAGTATAGTTGAACAAAAACGAAAATAAACGCTGGATGTGATTATACAAATGTTTTTAAAAAAATATATTTGTATAATATTTTATTTTGTCGCATCAGGAAACGTTTGTTTTCCTTTTTTCATCGCCGTATTTCCGGCCAATGAAAAGTATGAAAGTGCCTTTTTTTTTTTTTTATTATTATTTAAATGAGGAATGCAGCCTTTGTCAGCCCGTCCCATGAAGGACTGTTCCAAAATTGTTAACGTAAGGTTTGTTTATCAAGTGAGCTCTTTGAAGGGCTTGTAGCCTGTATACATAATTCCTCAAGAATATTATATAAACCATGGAATCTTTTGAAACCGTGTTGTAGCTTCTTGCATAAATGTGTAGTCATGTACATGTCCACTTGCCTTTGACTTAAGTGACCCGGAAGATTAAGAAGTTTTAACAGCTACACCCCCCCTCCCCCGCCGCCTCCCTTTTTTCAGTGAACTCTACCAGCACCATCCCAACTCGAGCACAGGTCGAGTGCTTTTCAGCACAGCACGGCGTCTCTGTCAGATGCTGGAGGACAATGTCCCCATGGTGCTGCCCGAAAGAGTAAACCTCCCAGCTCTCATCCACAAACTGGCCTGTCAGGCCATCACCATCTGCCATGCCGGTACCTATACCTTCATTTTTACTCAAAAATGCATTTTTATCAATCATGTAGAAATGTTTTCATATTCTTCTGTAGATCTGCTGCTCGACTGTGTGGAACTGTGCAAAAGCACCAGAGATGCCGCTGAGGTGTACCGTCAGTGTCAGATCGACGACTACGGTTTTGTTGTAAAGGTACAGTTCTGGCTTCTACCACATGTTTGTGTTTTATGTCTGTATGTTTATTAATCTGTTCTTTAGCACGCACTTTATTTTGGACTCTACCTAAAGGATGCGGTACCGAGTGGGGAGGACGACGCCTACATAGAGACCAGTGTTCAGGACATGTTTAACGAGGACTGCATCGTGCTGGACCCGGTCTCAGTGCTCCCAGTGCAGTATAAAATCACTGCCAATCTCCTGCCTCTCGCGGGTACCTGCACGCCGCCTCTGTATAAAATCAATGCCGATCTCAGTTGTACAAATACGTATGACTAAACTATTGTGGATTATTGTATACAGACTGAAATATTGTCATTTCTGTTTTTTGTTGCTTTCTAGATTCACCGTTTTATCCCCTGGGCTGCTCGTGCTTGTCGTTTTGTGCTCTTCAGGAAGGTGATTTATATATTTCATGCCAAATGAACTTTTCTCTTTATTAAGATTGCTTTATAAATGTTGCCCATCTGTATGTCACTAGAAGCCAGTCATGCTGTTCCCTCTCAGATATAAACAAGATTTACTTACTGACTTATCAGTCCCTCTAGGATTTAGCGATTTTTGCAACCATCACAGAAATTAACTGCAAAATCGAGGAAACTCTCCAATAACATTGGGAGGAGCTTGCATTTTTTTCAAAATCACAGCCTCCTTCGATTCATGTGCATCGAAGATGAGTACAGGTCTCAGTAAAAGGTCAAACATCACTACGGGAGTCTGTGCAAAACAATTTTGCACTTTGTTTTTAAATTGGTGAAACTGCAAGTGCACAAAAGATGCAGCAAAATCAAACATTTTTGGCTGCAACAATAATAAAAAAAAAAAAACAACAATACCTGTGAAACCCTGTACAGACTTACACCACAACTACATTATTCCACATAATAGTTTTGGTTCCTACACTTTGGTGAGAACACAAAACAGGAACTTATCCTGGGCTGTTTTCCTCCAGCAGAGTTCCACACACCTTTTATATCCTTCAGTTCGCTGATTCAATGTTTTGCAGACACCGACTACGTTCGGCCATTGCTGGGCCCCGTGGCCACCATGCTGCAGAGTCTGCAGGAGTGCAGTCAGCTAGAGCTGGCCCTAAGGCTGCTGCTGGAGTCATACGGCAGCATTTTACAGCACTTTGTCTCCAACAACATGGACCTCAGTTTGAGCAGGAAGGTGCGATCTTTTCTAAATCTAATTCACTGAAACGTGAATTATCGTACTCGAAAAGGCTTTCTTTTGGGAGTGTAAAATGGTCATTCATACCCCCAGGATAAATATTGACTCTTGCATTACAATGTTTCTAATTCATCAGCGTAATAATGAGACTACATTATTTGCTTCATGAGGCTTTGAGTCTATATATTAAAGCCCCCCCCCCCCCCCCCCCAGCTTCATGCCAACAGTCGGTTATTACGAGATAAGCAGACTCTTGAGGCAATCGAGAAGACTGCTCTCTCTTCTATCAACATGGTTGTGGTGTCTTTATTACAGAAGGTGAGCATATGAATTCTTAATATTCAAACAATATTAATATTCAGTTTGGGAATAAGATTAAACTGTCAAAACAATCCTTCAGTAAATAATCTATTTAACCAAGGGGTTAAATAAATGCATCAAAAACAGTTAACCCTTTTTAATTAGAGAAATTTGACCATGGACTATTTTAGAAATGTAAACATTTATTTATTTATTTATTTATTTATTTATTTTTTATTTTCAATATGAACATTATCTTATGTATTATAGGTCCTGAACTGGCGGGTGGTGGACTGTGACCTGGCCATCGGTCTTTGCACAGTTCTGGGCAAATCTGATGTTCTGGACATTCTGTGGAAAATAATAACTAATGCTTGGCAAAACTATGACAAAATCATGGTAAGATAATTCCCTCTATGTCCAAACCGTTGGCCTAAAGACACATTTTATACTGCACCAGGGTTTGGACCTGGGATCTGTTGCAGTTAATAATGAGTTTGTATAAGTTGACTAGATATTCTCCACTATGTTCTCAGACTCCAAAATGGTGTATTTTTATATATACATTCTGGACAAAACTTTTGTTGCAGAACCTTGCAATTTTTTTTTGTTTGATGTTTGAATTGTCCTCCTCAGGCTGTGGCAATGGTTGGAGCCCATTTCTGCTTGCTTTATAATGACCAGCAAGAGAAGAAGAACTTCCTGTCTGTCATCACAGATGCAGAGTGGGGTATTAAGCTTGGAAAATTTGGGGTTAGTTTTTTTTTTTTTTTTTTTTTGGTTTGTTTTCAAACTCAGTGTCTAATTGTTTTTTAATTTTTATTATTTTTTAATCTGGCTACTAAGAATGAAAATATGTCCATGTCCATGTCCTGCTTTATTCTTTTCCCAGGTTTCCATTCAGTCTGTGTTTAGACAGTGTTCAGAGAGCAAGAGGAATCTGATTCCTGTACTTGTAAAGAACAGAAACATGACTGCCGAGATCTTACAAGATTACTGTAGGTGAGTTACCCTGCAATTTAACATATTCTCTGGACAGTTGACCATATAGACACATCAACTGTATGCCATTCCTGGTTACTATATGATTACTACAGCAGTTCTACAGCAGAAATCTAAAGACCTGTGTCTTGTGCTCATCCCAGGAGTCTTATTCACAATATACTCATACTGATCATCCTAGTAACACACTTTATAAAAAAAAAAAAACAAAAAACATACAAATCAAATGGTTTGATTTTAGTAATATGAGTAATAATTTATAATCCATGCTACGGTCACTCTGGCTCATTGAGGATCTAAATCTACATTTATATTTCTGTAAAACTGCTTTGTGGCATGTCTACTGTTCAAATTGAATGGAAATTTTGGGACAACCATCACTGGCTGAAGATTGCATTCACAATATTGAAGATAAAACTTGGTACAATGAAAATAAATGAACCTGAACTTTTTCCCGCTTCAGCTGCTCATGAACAAACCAAAATCTACTTTATTAAATCTTGTTGAAGCCAATGTTTTAGAAATGAAAAGCCTGGCCAACGTTTTGTAGGATTAATATTAACATGGATTTGCCCGAAAAGAAGCCAAAAGACATTAAATCACTTCTATTAAATGCCTATTTTAGCAACAGCCTTCTGGTCCCAATAGTATACCTTTTACTCACTGAGCTCCTACATTCTAGATTAGTTTTGGTTTGTGTGTTCTGCAGGACGTTCGGGCTGGACAGTGACTCTGCGCTTAATCTCTACATCACCACGCTGCTGCTGCAGGAGAAAGCAGATAATGAGCACTATGAAGTCAGTGCCAGGGATTCAGGGCTGGCTGAAGGGGGCGAAGATGCAGAAGTAGGGCACGAGGATGTATTGGAACACGTCCTACGAATTGTTCCTCGACTAAGCTCCACTGCAGACCTGGTCGTCAGTCTGCACACAGCACTCACTAAGGTCAGACTCAGTCACAACATGCAGGTCACAGACAAGCAACTAAACACAGCTAAAACAAAAAACGTATTTACCTGATTAGTGTGGTGGTGGAGATGATGAGATAAGGTGCTCACTGCCTTTTTGTGGTTTTCTGCAGCTGAGTCCATACAACTATGAGCAAATTGAGAGGGTCCTCAAAACCATTCAGACTGCAGATGAAAGCCCCACCGTTTTACCGCTCAACCAGGTAATTGTGTTTGTTTTTTTTTAAACTTTTTCTTTACGTTTTAAAAAAATAAATAAATCTGATTTACAGTTGAATTTATGAATACTGATTGTGATTGTTTTTGGTGAAAAATCTCATTCAATCAAACCTTCCCCTGTTGTGGATAAAAAATGTCATAAAATAAACATAAGGGAGACCTAGCATCCAGCAAAGGGGAGAAGAAGAAAAGACGGGCACCTAGACACATTGGAATTACACTATAAAGATCTTTAAGAGCAGTAATAGTCAAAAAAGTCAAAAAGAGGTATACGAGCTGAGCTGAGGAGGGCTAATACACACACACACGCACACTCGTACAGTCAAGGGCGGGCAAGTAGACACAACATACACACACACTCTCTCTTTCTCATACACACACATGAATAACTTTAATAATATCTTATAGTAATAGAGAAACTCTATAAAAAAAACAGAATAGTAGGATATGCAGGACAGTAGAACTGTAATGATATTAAGTAGTTGGAAGTACAGTAAACCGCTTTTCAAGTAGTATAAATATATATAAAATAAGAAATATAGTGCAAATATGAAAATAAATTATAAACTAGAAATACAGGAAAATGTAAACTTACTCATGACTCCAATGGTGAGGGTTCTTGGCTCGCAAGGAAGGCCTTAATTTTAAGAAAGAACCATGAGGAGCCATTTATAAGGGTGGCTGAGTCAAGCTAACACCATCCCCCCCCCCCCCCCCCCCCCCCCCGAGATAACGATAAGACCAAGGTCCCTCTAGGTTGTTTAGTCTTGTCCACGTTCTATCCTCTGGGTAACTGAAAAACGAAGTTTCTGTTGCCCTAGGTAGCTGAAAATTCTGGTTTTTGATCCTCTGAGTAACTAGAAACTCAGGGTTTTTATTTTCTGGGTTATTAGAAATGCCTGGGTTCTGATTTTATGTGTAAATTAAAACCCCTGGTTTCAATTCTATGTGTAAGTGAAATAGCCCTTTTCTGGAACATAAGAGTAAGGTAAATGAGCTCTTTTTTTAACCCTATTGGTAGTGAGATCATAGTCTTCTTGAAACATATTGGTTATTTAGTGTGTAAATACAGTATAAATACGGGAGCTTAAGCTCAGGGTAGGGGGATCACTTTTGAGAATTCTCATCGGTGTGGATCTCGTGTGGTGGAATGGAACAATAAAGCTGGACCCTTGCTTCTTCTCACTCACGGCTGGTGTATTTTTTCTATCTCCAACTGGTCTCAGAGGTAGATGTGAGTATTGGCTTCTAAGTTGAATTTTAAATGTTTTTGGGTAATAGGCTAAATTTGAGCCTACACCCCTGATGAACAACTCAGTTTGCAGCAAACACCTGACACGTGAAGACTCTTAATAAATAAACGAGTATAATATTTTTGTCTCGTTTGTTTAATTGGGTTGTCTGTGTACTTTTCGGACTTGTGTGAAAACCTGATGATGGTTTAAGTCATATTTATGCAGGTATATAGAAATTTCGAAAGGGTTTACAAACTTTCAAGCACCACTGTACAGCTGGGGCTGATTTTATTTATTTATTTCCTGATTTTGCAGACTAAATACATTTCCCAGAAATTTTTGAGTTTATAAATCAGGTCTAGTTCTTCCTGTTCCAAATCTGTACACCTGAAATATCCTTATAATATGCTTCAAACAGGAACTAAGCTATTGAAGAAGCACTATTTCAGACATTAGACCTTGCTGTGACCTTGACCCTATTTGGATCAATTACAAAATCTGATCAGTTCATCTTGAATCTCCTTTTTATAGTTTTTGTTAGTCTCGTTTATTCTAGACTTGACACTAGGCTCTAAATGAAAATCCGAGCTTGTTTTTGACACCGTGTCTATAACCGACAGATGATGGGATTGCTCCAGCATCTGAAGTCCCACAAGCGAACTTCTCTTCCCACTGACGTGGAGAGCACCTACCTTCTGGAGAACTCTCTGGAGTATAATCCTCTCGCCAACACTCGCTTGCCTTTCCACCTTCTACTCCAAACTAGCCTCTGCTTCTGGAAGATTATTTGTGAGTATTATTGTTTGTTCTCGGTGGTTTGAATCTCGATATTGAGGTACATTTAAGATTTGAAGCTGTGCAGTACCTGAAAAGTCAGTGGGTCTTGTGGTACACTGTATGCACTTGTAATTCTAAATAAAAAGGGTTAAAAAGTTCAAAAAGATATGCCCACTCTTTGCCTTTAGAAACTCTTTCATATCCTCTGAGCAGCTTCTTGGTTCACCCTATTCTTGGTAATACAGCTGTTCTAACTCTGACAATCAGGTCTGGAGATCAAGAGGGTCTTGTCAGAATTACTACTTCCTTTTGGTTCTTTTCAGTCTATTTTTATGTTTTGGATTATTGTCCTTTAACTTTTTTTTGTGATAAATTAGACATTTATTTCCATTCAAAAACCATAGTGGATGCACACCATTGCATTTCAGCTGTCATTTCAGGATACCTTAAAATGAATAAATCAAAAAGAAATTGATCAGAATGAAGCAATTGCATTAATTCATAATAATCTGCTAATATAGTCACATAATTGAACTGTGTCCTAATGGCCATTTTTATACTTTTACATTAGAATTGTTTTGTACCCACTTTTGTGTTAAATAAATGGTGACTGTGCCTTGTTTGTTTATCTTTTGTGCCTTTGCTCAGTTTTTCTCTACTGTGTGTCTTTTTCCAGCGCCTGAGCTGAACGAGGAGACATTGCCCACATTGCTGCTCATATCCAAACTCATGAAGGTGAAACACAATAATCAGAGAGGGGGACAAAATCAGCACGTGTAAATTACAGTCTAGACATAGCTAATGGTTCGAAATGTCGTCTTAGTTCATTCCGACAACCTCGGTTCAATTTTGCTTGTTTACTACTGTTCTGAATAATAAGAACAAGACCGTGTCTGCTTACACAAATGGCATTTCAGAGGGGTTTGATCTGTAATGCAACGCATCTCTAACAGACGTTATTCATAGGCGTAAAATCCAGCTACTTGTCTAGAACATCTTTAAAAAAACTAATAAATAAAACACACATCATGCCACATCACACCCCACAGACACTGATATGGAAATGTGTGCTGCAGTCTATGACTCATAGTAGTGTAACTAAGAAAATAATAAATGAGTATAGGTGCCACCTAATAAACTGTCAGCTCAGTGTGTATATGTTCTCATGATACTTCAGGTGTGTTCCTGTTCCCCCCCCCCCCCCACCCCCTTTCGCGCAGGTTAACCTGGATAAGCTTTACATCCTGACAGTGAATCATGTGTTCAAGAACAAGCTGATGCCTTTGCTGCTGGACCAGATGAATCACTCTCAGGGCCACGGCCCCAGCAAAGACACAAACGCTGTGATACAGAACATATTTAAACACGCTCTCTGCATTCAGAACCTGGAACTGGCTGCAGCCACCATGCACAAAATCTCTCAGGATCTTCCTGCAGGTCGGTCCAGTGGCTCCGAAATCCCTCGTATGAGAACTTCCTTACATTTACTTGCTTACTAACTTCACGGCACTGTAACTATAGTGAAAAGGGATAATGATTGTATACTCTTGTTTTATTTTTTTAACCTGGTTTAATGCACTTAACTAGCTAACTAACTCGCAATACTTTTATCAAATTACTTTAGCTACCACTTTTTAGCCTAGTCAGTGAGTTTTCTGCGCTAAACATCGGACTGAGCAGCACGTTGGAAATTTTATTTACCCTGTGGTCTAGCTAACGAACTTTATTATTTGACCACATCAGATTTGGGAAAAGAAATAAAGAAAAAATGAGTTCATAAGTTTTCTGTTTCCATCAGGAGGTTCTCAGTGTGAAGACATTTCCACTGACCACTTTTATGATCAGAGCTCTGATTAGTTTTGAGTATGCTTTTAATGATTTTAAATCTTAGGCTCGTTATACCAAATAAGCACTATCGTGAATTATTTATTATAAATATACAAATTTGCCCTGCTGCTTTGCTTACAGGTGCAGAGAAAACCATGTTTTTGAAATTCAGCTTGGACCTCGTACACAAATTGCTGAAGTCCGATATGCTGCAGGTTTGTTACCATAGGAATAAGATGCTTTATAAAATAAATCTGTATATGTATGAATTTTTTTTATTATAGAGGAATCATTAGTTGTTTATAAACAAATTTTGCAATTTCTTTCCTTCCCATTGACCAAACTGTTTTTCCAATTAGCTTTAAGCCTTAAAGTCATGTCATTTCCATGAATACAGGTTTGTCTTAGTTTTATTCCGCGCTTTAATATAACCTATCGCTGCTTTGTTTTTTCTTTTGCTATCCTGTTGCATTTACAGTGAGGCTCTTTTGTCAACAAACAAATATCACAAAAATATTAGGCGACGTTTTATATTTTCTATACAGCGTATATATTTAATGCTGCATGAATGACACTACTTACTTTATGATCTATTGAATGCACCGGTTTATGAATTTTTTTTTTTCCCTGTCCTGGCTCTGTGTGTGTGTGTGTGTGTGTAGGAGGAGCTACGGACAAGGGGAGAGATGTTCACCTCGAAGCTGCAGCTGCAGTATCAGCGGTCAGCCACAGAGAACGTGCTCATGTCTTTTCAGCTGGACAGCCCCGAGCTGCTGAAGCTCGCGGGACTACCCAGCCGTCTCATAGTGGCTCTGTTTGAGCACAGCTCAGTGGTGGAGCGCATGAAGAGTCCTGCTGGACAGACCTACCCTGGTGAGAGCACAAAAAGCACTGAATTAAACTCCACTCCTAAATCAATAATAAAACCTCCCTTTCACTGCACCTTATGGTTTCTGATACTTGCTGCCTTTAGACATATTGTTTTACTTTTGATCATAGTGTTTTAATTGGACATTACAGGTCTTACTTGCACTCCCACTGTGCATCACCGCGTCTGCATGAGGAGCAAAACGCGGCCTCATTACTAACACATCACTTCCGTTATATTAAACAACAGAAGTTACACTGATACAGCATATAATGACAATAAACTTAAATTAAACCTTTTAAGCAACTTGCAACCACATCACTCTCGTGCTTCCGTGCTGCCCAAACTCCGCTTTATAAAGTTCGATCTTCTCCATAGTGTTTAATATAAAACGCTTCTCTGGCTTAGAGGGCTTGGAGGTCGCACACTTTCTTCCTCAGTCACGTGACGATTTCGCCTCCGTCTGATGGTGACTGAGGTCATGTTGGGAATTAAAGGTAACTTTGACAAACAGTAAACTGAAGAAAGTCATTGTCTGATTCTGGGTATCTGGCTAAAGCTAGAAGTGTCGCATGACATGCGTATGACGTCATGCATCACTGACTAGGAAGCGGCTTATACTTCCGGTTAGTAAAAAAAAACGCTAGTGTTCTATTTTAGATGATATTACCTTTCTAAAATTCATACACTACATGGTAGAGTATGCAGTGCAGAGTACTTTATTTGGGACACAACTTTAGTATTTACTCTGCGAAGCGTGTTTTTGGAACAGAAGTAACGTAATGAGTAAATATACCCCGTCCCACATGCAGACCAACTAATCGATAATGAGATTCGTTGACAACAATTTTCATAATCGATTATTAACTATTTTCATAATCGATTATTATCGATTTTATCGATTAGTTGTTGCAGCTCTAATTAAGAATCATGCAGGCCTTTGGTAAAGCTCTACTACAGCTGAGAAGGATCCGATGTCATTATGCAGCATGAGAGCAGCCTCTAGAGGAAAAATGAAAACTAACTTTGTTGTGTTATTTGAAGTGTTTTTTAATTCATTTTGGATGTCTCTATTTTTCTTTATTTGGAGTGCTACATTAAATTAACATTTATTAATAGTTAATATATATTAATATTTATATATTTATTTCATTTTAAAAAGTGCAGTACATTTTCATGGTACAGTCAGTACCATGTGATCAGTTCAGGAATATTTTACTTTGAGTGTTGTTTTCATTCAGTATCAGTTTTAAAAAACTTCTTCCCGACTTAGTTATCGGTATCAGTAAAATCCACTATCGGTCGACCCCTGGCCCTAGGATGTATAACAAAAGGCTGTTTAAAACAGTTTTTAACAACAGCATTTACTCATCACATGTTTTCTGTGCCACTTTTGTTCGCTTGACCAGACATTCACGCAGTGGCTAAAGAGATCTCATCCATTAACGGTGTGGACCTTCTCAAGATCCGTAATATCCTTCTAGAGAAGTGGCTTTGCAAAACAGGGCAGACAAATGGCAAGGTAAAAGGTTTTCAAACATGTGCAGGCACTTTAAATGCTGACTAAAAACTGCAGAATAATTCTCAATGCATCTTATCAAACAAAGCAACTAATAAGCTTTAAAAAAAAAACATATTTGCGCAGATTATTGAGTGATTATTAATAACTGTGTTTATATCACTACAGGACATCCAGTACCAGGACTCTGTGACTGATCTTACTGAGGATCCTGATCTCATGAGGTGAACTAAACACTCCTCCATTATACTTCACAGCTCTTTTTCCCATCAAAAAAAAGTTTTTTATATGCCACAATTTTTTTTGTGCTGTTATACAGAGTGGTGTATTTGCTGCAGATGCACCCCATGGATATGAGGGCACGTCTGCTCAGTCCCATCCTGAGTGCAGAGACATGGGTAAATTATATGCCTGTAGCTTCAGCATGAATATGATTTCTTCCAATTTTATTCAGTATTAATGTAATTTAAAGGGCCAGAGGGTAAAATCGAAGCTCTAAAGTTTAGATGTACAGTACCACTGTAATTATTATTATTATTTTTAACTCCTTCATCCTACCTTCCATCCAAGCCCATATACATGGATACCTGCCTCCTAAAATTTCTGATGGACAGCAGTTTATCGTCATGTTAATTTGTAAGCGAACCTTTCATTTACTGAATGAACTTCAGTATTCATTCATATGACTCATCCCATACAACTCATCCCATAAAAGGAAAGCATATCTGGAAAACTAAGCGTTACGTATCAGACTTGACACATTTCACTGGTGTGTAATACCTAACCTAACTTAACTTTTTTAAAGAAAAACAAAAAACACAATGATTTATTAAATTAATACTAAACTTTATCTGTCTGACATTTCATATGACTCATGTTTAGGGCTGCAGAATCTAGTCTGAATAATCAGTAGACTTCTTTTAGAATTCCCTGTATAAGTTATTACAATAGAAATGATAATGTTTTAGAATGAGTACATTAGTCTCTTTTTGTTTTTTGTGTTCTTTTCTCAGCTGTTAGGAGGATCCGGTCTCAGACTGACCTTTGAGCACCGCAGCCGTGCACTGCTCTGCCTCATTCACCTTGTAGACTCGGCCACACTGGAGGCTCTGTCTCACACACCCAGAGATAAAGTCAAGTATGTGCAAAGATTTTTGAAACTGAGGAACGTCTTATGTTCTGTAAATTATGTCTTAGACAATTTCTTAAATGCATTAATTTCTGCATTTAAAAAAAGAAATAGTTGAACAAGCTTAATAAGGGTTTAACTTTGTTAAAAGAGCAACGTTGTCCATTTAGCCCAGTCAATATGCAAAGTTTACGTCTTCAGTTTCACACTGGAGCTATAAGATGAATGTAGCTAACAAAGACATTTATCGTGCCAAAATAATTTCTGTAAAAACAGAATGTTCCTTTAAACACCCTTTAAATGTTAGATTGCCTGATATGTGTCAGTATTTATATTATCCAAAATGTTTTTGCAGGTCTTAAAATTTTCTCTCCTGGCAAATGCTGTGATTTCTTCCGTCACAGGTATTACTTGAAGTGCTACGTCTACCTCTCTCAACTGGAGGCCCTCAACATTCCCTACAGTCTGGAAAGGTTTCTCAGTAGCCCTAAAGAGGGAATGATTAAGGGCTTATGGAAGAACCACAACAACGAACCTCAGGTAGAGATGCCTCATTTTCTTCCCATCATATTTTAGTACAGATTCAGGGAAAAAGACTAATTGCAAGGGCTTCTCTATTGAAGTCTATAATAATAATAACATAATTTTATAATCAAACAAAGTTTGTCTTTACTGTATGTGTGTGTAGGCTGTGCGTCTAGTAGCAGATTTGTGTTTGGAGTATGAGGTGTACGATACACAGCTATGGAGCGGTGTGTTGCAGAAACTACTGGTGTTTAATATGGTATGCCAACTTTGTTTACAGAGTTTACTACTATCAAGCGATAAGATTTTATTTTGAAAAACGCTGGTTACTGGTAATATGTGTACAGTGAACGGGCTTTTCTTTATATCTGCATAAATATGACCTTAAAGCATCATCAGATTTTCACACAAGTCCTAAAGTAGATAAAGAGAACCCATTTAAATAAATGAGACAACAATATTATACTTGGTCAGTTATTTATTAAGGAAAATGATCCAATATTACATGTCTGTGAGTGGCAAAAGTATGTGAACATTTAGGCTTAGCAGTTAATTTGAGGGTGAGTGATCAGGTGTGAGTGAGCACCCTGTTTTATTTAAAGAACAGGGATCTCTCAAAGTCTGATCTTCACAACATGTTTGTGGAAGTGTATCATGGCACGAAAAAAGGAGATTTCTGAGGATCTCAGAAAAAGGGTTGTTGATGCTGATCAGTCTGGAAAAGGTTACAAAACCATCTCTAAAGAGTTTGGACTCCACCAATCCACAGTCAGACAGATTGTATACAAATGGAGGAAATTCATGACCATTGTTACCCTCCCCTGGAGTAGGGTCCAATAAAGATCTCCCCAAAAGGAAGACGTGTAATAGTCCGCGAGGTCACCAAGGAACCCAGGGTAACTTCTTGGCAACTAAAGGCCCTTTCACATTGGCTAATGTTCATGAGTCCACCATCAAGAGAACAACAAAGGTGTGCATGGCAGGATTGCAAGGAGAAAGCCACTGCTCTCCAAACAGAACATTTCTGTCCTTCTACAGTTTATTAACAATCATGTGGACAAACCAGAAGGCTATTGGAAAAATGTTTTGTGGATGGATGAGACCAAAATAGAATTTTGGGTTTAAATTATGTTATGTTTGCAAAAAGGACAAGACTGTGTTACAACCCGCTGTCTTTGGGATGGGAATTTTTTTTTTTTGTGTACTGTGCCACATTTTGTGTGCATGTCTGTACTCCCTCCCAGAGTTTCCATCCTGCCCTAGCCTACCTTGCTCCCGCCTCCCAGGATGACATCACTGATTGATGACCATATATAAAGAGGAAGAGGAGTGAGAATGGTGTGGGATGTTGGAGGTGGTTGTGTGTCATTTGTTGTTAGGAGATTGTTTGGTTCATGTTGCTTGCCCTTGTGGCTATCAAATTCTGTATTCTGACTGCTGTTCTGGTTTTGACTCTTGCCTGGTTTTTGACATTGAGTTTGGTTTTCCCTGCATCTGTTTGTGTATACTCTTCACCACTGTCTATATTTTGCACTTGGTTCACTGGCAGTAGGGGTGTGGCTGCCATTTCTTTTGGGGAAGGTCCTTTTGTCTCTGTTTTTGACTTAGGTAGTTCAGGAAGTATTTGTATTTTCCTTGTTATTTTCCTTTTAGGTAAGCTAGCTACCTAACTATAGAATTATTTTCTATAGTTTATTTTTTATAGTTTATTCTTTTGGCCTTGGCCCACCCTGAAGTTACGCCTGGTTTGGTTAATTTGTACAGTTATATGTATATAATTGTGTGTTACAATATACCACTACTTTTTGGAACAACTCTGTGTTATTCCTGGCTCCCTCTTTTTTAAAGGTCAATCCCATTGAATCCCAAGCTTGTTGCTCTGTGCGGCCTAACCTAGACTGGGCCGTTACAACTGCATTCCAGGATAGGAATCTTATCCCATCTGTGAAACATGGTGATGGTAGTATCATGGTTTGGGTCTGTTTTGCTGCATCTGGGCCAGGACAGCTTTCCATCATTGATGGAACAATGAATTCTGAAGGATACCAGCAATTTCTAAAGGAAAATGTCAGGACAGCTGTCTGTGAACTGAATCTCAAGAGAGAGTAGGTCATGCAGCAAGACAGTGACCCTAAGTACACATGTCATTCCAAAGAATGGTTAAAGAAGAATTAAGTTAATGTTTTGGAATGGCCAATTCAAAGTTCTGATCTTAATCCAATAGAAATGTTGTGGAAGGACCTGAAGCAAGCAGAAACCCACTAATATCCCAGGGTTGAAGCTGTTCTGTACTGAGTAATGGGCTAAAGTTCCTCCAAGCCGATGTGCAGGACTGATCAACAGTTACCGTAAACATTTAGTTACTATTATTGCTGCACGAGGGGATCACACCAGATACTGAAAGCAAAGGTTCACATACTTTTACCGCTCACATAGGTAATATTGGATTATTTTCCTCAATAAATAACTGACCAAGTATAATATTGTTGTCTCAATTGTTTAAATGGGTTCTCTTTATCTACTTTTAGGACTGGTGTGAAAATCTTATGATGTTTTAGGTCATATATATGCAGAGAAATAGATACTTCAAAAGGCTTCTTGTTGGATTTCCATGTATCTCAGAAATCTCCAAATCTCAGATTATGTCTTTCAGACCTCCGCCAGCCCTTTCAGCCTGTTCTACCATTACTTCTATTAACTTTTAGTTCTGTGCTGCTATGAACTAGAAAGTGTGGTTTACCAGTACAAGAAATATTCTCTGTAGCAGAAACAAATTAAACATTATTAAATTTCCTTTAAAGTTCTGGGGGCAGCTTCATGGCGGTCACTTAAGACCGCTAAAAATGATTTACTCAATTTTATCTTCAAAAACCTCAAAGAAAAGTTGATGTTGAAGATACAAGCACCCTTATAATCTATCTATTAATTAACAGGAGGTGGTTGTTGAAATGTGTTCAAAGCAATTTGCTCATTTAAAAATTTTGTGGGACTTTGTTATTTGTGTGAGACAATAAAGCTGACCATATGCACATCCTTCAGCAATGTCCACGTGGTTATTGAGCAACACCTCCGAAGTGATAAACTGTGAATTCCTGGCATTAACTGGTCCTGTCCACTTTCCTGAGAGGCATCAAATTAAAACCATATTGTGCAAGAAGGTTCAAGTGAAGTCTTCATTTTATTGCTGGTTAATCAGTTTTCTTAATCATGTAAACTCCTGGTCCCTGTGTAGATCAACTACTTGCAGAAGATTCTGGAAACTCTTCGAGCAGTGCCCAGCCTTTTAGAGGTAATCACTTATTTCTGTCACAGTGTGTTTTAATATACAAATATATATATATATATATTTTTTTCAGTGTGTTGTGTTTTTAATTGCCAGTGTCCAACACTCCAGGTACACTGCAGGGGTGGACAAATCAGTGATTACATGCCCGGGCTATTAGTTTTTTTATTCATAGGTGCAGAATGGTCGGCTAGCTTCACAAATGTCTTTTCTAACGTAACGACCAGAGAAAGAAAGAATCTATTGACTTGCAAAGCAGAGGTTGTGTTTTTTTTTTTTTTATTACTATTATTTTTTTACTTATTATCTATATGTAAACAAAATGCAGTTCATGGTGATGTGATGCACCTGGATGCTGTAACTGTTGCATGCACTGCTGGTTCTGAGTCTCTCAGCCTGCTGCATTACACATGTCAGATTATGCCAGGCAGAACAATCAGGAACATGCAGGTATGTGGAAAACTCTGATCAAAATAAAAGCTTAAATAATTTTACTTGCCCGGTGGAGTACTTAATGAATTGATCATTTTTGTCCACCACTGCACTGTATGCATGAATTAAGAAAAACACCTGATAAATTAAGTCATTTAAAAATATTTTTTAAAAACTTTCACTTGTAGTCATGTCAAATTTTTCTTCAGGTTCCAAGTTTCTCCAGAACCTGGCGCAGTGTGATTCTAGCCCCTTTTATGACTGGTAAATTGATGACTTTCTGTATAAATTGCTTGTATATAAAAACTGAAATGAGATGGACAGTTGGTAAGATTTTGGTGCGGATAACTATGGTGTGTAAACTAAATGTCTTGTTATATTTTACAGCATCTCTTCCTCTGAGTCCACATCAACAAGCTACTCTCTATAAGACATTTGTTCTTCTGCTAAAGTAGGTTTTCTTTCTACACAACGATGCAGTAAACAAAGCGGCTTTCTATAATATGTTTGTGCTTCCTTCCTAGTTGTAATAATTACATTTTTATGGAATGTGAATCCCAAATCTTTATTCATTTGTGTGTTAAGGGTGTTATTTGTGTTATTTAGGTATGAACAAGCTGTAATGGTGTTTGCTTGTGTTTTTGTGTGATCAGATGCCCTTTTCTGTTGAATCTGGATCTCATTGGCATTGCCAAGCGCTTTGCCCAGTTTAACTTGATGGCCTATTCTCTCGGCACGCTCTTACTCATCCCCTGCTCCAAAAAGAGGGAACAACAAATCCAGGTGAGCTCATCGTGTGTCTCAAAAACTTTGTGGGAATTTACACATCACAGAATATTGCCCTGCTTATTGGTCACACAAGTTTTCCTTTTTAGTATTAGTGTATTAGTCGAAGGTATTGATTAATCATTTCTATAGTAACAACTAACCCAGGGACTTGTATAGTAGATGTTTATAATTCTTGATATGGTGAGTTTTTCTGTAAGGATACATTTATTTGAGCTTTTTTGGAAAGAGTCTCCAGTGTCACTGCTTTGTAATACCCGGGCGAAGCTATAATTAAGTTTTCAGACATGGGTCTTCAGGACAGGTGTGACTTTTTCGGTAACATGACAAAAATTCTTTTTTGTGTTTTGTTTTATAAACTTTGAGAGAGAACTAATTTGAGGATGGTGAGTGAGTGACGTATCATGGCTGCTTTAACTTCTGTTTGTCTGTTGTAATGGAAGTTATAAGAAACTTACCTGTTTTGTGGATGCTCCACAACATTAAACAACTATTAACAAATAAATTTTATGTGTAGTTGGAAAATTGCTGTGGAATAAGAGGAATAAAATAGTACAGGACATCCTGTTACTATAAAAAAAAGAATCAACATGATAACAGTAACTCTCTCACATTGGGCTGCATCACAACTCCTGTCGTTGAATATTATCCTATAACAGCACATCCCAAAGTGTTTTAATCCTTAATCAAATTGAATTTGGATAGGTAATTAGTAAGTGAGCATGATGATGTAAAGGCTAAACACATATACACACACTTGTATACAAATGTACAGTGAATTAACACTTTAAAATTGAAATGCAGGGAAACTTAATGTCCATTGTTTCCTAATTTCTGAATCAGACCTTACTGCTGTCCTGTAATCCGACGGTCATCCTGGATCAGCTGGTGGAAAGTATGATCACGGGAGAACTAGCAGGCTTTCCTTCTCAGGTTTCTCAGTCTGCTTTTCTTTACAGAAATGTGTGTGTTTCCTATTGTTATCTCATTATTGGTGGTCTTCCTGACCACTTTGTCATTGTTTGCAGATTAGGGACACTGTGCTGACGTTCCTTTTTAAAAATGGTCGCTACCAGTGCTTGATGGCGAGCGAGCACTTCCGGCTCCTCACGAAGCATTTGATATTAAAGGCTCGGTCTGATCAGGTGGAGGACATGGTTAACTACCTGAACAATCAGAACAGGCAAGTCACTCCTAAATCTCAGTTTTCATGCTGACCTCACAGTTTTTGAGTTAGACTTTGTTCCAGACTGCTTAAATGATAGCTAATTTAAAAGCAAGTAATCACACTACTTTTTGAGAAACACCATATTTTATGAGCACCAACATGTTTTCATTTCACAAAAAACTTTTATAAATGTTTATATATGTCTCAAATTTTGAATCATGCATCTGAGTTTACAACAGTCAGTAGAATATCAATAACATGATATTCTATTTCATGATAATTTAACATTCAATTCACTTTGGTTTCATTTCTATACATCACTTCTAACAAAAGACATTGCTAGAAAGCAGCTTTACAGAAATCCAGATGTAAAATTAAATCCCTAATTAACAAAGCAGAGGTGACCGTGACAAAGGAAACTCCCTGGAACAACACGAAACAAACAAAGAAACCTTTAGAGGAAGCCGATTCAAAAAGGAAACCCTTTCTGGGTGACAGCTGATAGTATGATTATTAGGCGTGGAAGAGAAAAGACAAACGGTGTTCGGTATGAAGATCTTGTGAATAAGAGACCTGGAATGTGCACACAACTTTGATCGTTAGAACTTTGCTTCGTGTTGGGTCACAGCACATCTACCATGTTGATTATTTTCCTATAACAGCATGCCCTGTTGTGGTTTATTCTGGCTTATCACATTGTTTTTTGGTTTCTGTACTAATAGGAAGGAAGAGGCCATTTTTCTTGCTCAGGAATATGTGAGATACAGCGAGCTGAAAGCGGGAGAAAAGAGCACAGGAAGCCCTGTTTGTTCTGACCCCATTAAGGTAATGGAAAAACAAACAAAGTAGTGTTTAAAACACCATCACTGGCTTCATGTGCATCACACATGAGGGATTGTGTGATTTAGGATTAAACTACTGGGAAAGTTTAATATGGGCTTGAACATAACTCACACTGGAAGAATGTATTTGGGTGTATGTAAAGTCTTCCTAAATTCATAACTTTGACATGCTGTAGTGAACAGACTTTCTGTATTATAACAGTGACTACATTTGATGGACAGTAGTAATCTAATTATTGACTGAATAAGATGTATAATACTGTGATTAAGGTGTTTATATGAGTTGCTTTTAGAATATTCCTATCATGTTCCCGTTTTACATGTTATAGAACATAGATCGATTAACTGCACACGTCATTATGTCACGCCGTCCGATGTTCCCTACAGAATTTCACGTATCGACATACAGTTCATATTTGTTATGGAACTGTATTCAGTTTTGGGTGTTTCATTTTTTATTTCACGGAAGCTTAAAGTGCATTAAATTATTTGTCATGCTATACGTGCAAATAGACGACTGCTTGAAGCCGTGGGCTGCGTCCCAAACCGCGTACTTACCTCCTATATCAGGGGTGTCAGACGTACGGCACGCAGGCCAAACCCGGCCCGCTAGGGGGTTCAATCTGGCCCGCAGGACGAATTTTGTAAGTGAAAAATGCATAAAAGACATGCTATTCCTAAATTATCCGCTAGGGGCGCACTGTTTTACTCAGAGTAGAAGACGCAGCACAACTCTGATACCGAACAGCAGATGGCAGCAATGCGCCTTCTTCTGTTTGTTATTACGGTGTAGTCTACCCTATTTTCTACGTGCCCCAACACCCTCATTAGCCAAAATGTCTTTGTCAAAAAGTAGAAAAGTGAATACAGAGTGTAGAGTTTTCCAAGAAAAATGGACCGCTTCCTATTTATTCACAGAGATGAATGGGTAATAGTTTAAAAATGTGCAATTTAATGTTAGTCAACAGCTTCACTGCAAGAGTTTGGTTTGGTGGAATCCTATTGTTGATGCAATGCCATAAATTTTAAAGTGCAATACTATATTTTTCAGTTCCAAATACCTGTGACTTAGTTTTTTTGCATTTACACAAACACTGTGACCAGTTGTAATGCACACATGTATATGAAAATCAGAAGCAAATTGCACATGTTTGTCTTAAGAAATTTGAGGTTGTTCATGATATGTTTTATGAAAGGATATTTCATTAAATATGAAGATTTTACTAATGTGCTTTTACTTCTTTGCACGAAAGCAAAGAACATGGACTTATTGTTATTTATAGATAATATGCTATGATTTTACTGGCCTGGCCCACTTGACATCTAATTAGGCTGTATGTGGCCCCTGAACTAAAATGAGTTTGACACCCATGCTGTACTATATAGTAGCCGAAATACATGTATTTCTATAGAGCAGGTAAGTACGCAGTTTCTGACACAGCCGTGCTCTCTTGTTTGCCATCAAATGGTTGAACACTGCTGTGTGTGTATGTGACCTGTCGAAAAATGATGTGAAAACTCCACACGACATTAATAGTGTGAGTAAGGTGTGCACATGTTTGTAATGCATGTTGATAATGCGACTAAAACAGGAATACTCCACACGTCTTAATTCGACTTGTGTTTACTTCGAGTATGACTTTAATCGGATTAACGTCATCAGTAATCACTGTTTACACGCCAGTTCTTAATCAGAGTATTGTATTAATCGGGTTATTATAGGACTATTGTTGTCCATGTAAACGTATTGATTTTCTGTGAGCATAATCTGAATATGTAAAGAATGTATTTTTCTTCTTTCCAATTTCAGGAATTTTTGGTGCAAGCAATGGGATCCCGGCGTTGATACCAGTCATTATTTCTTATCCGATATGAAAGCCAAACTATATATTTGCACTTGTATAGAAAAGACTGTTAAATAAAAATGTGTATGTTGGTCTGATACTGTTTGAATTTTATTCTCACTTCAGTATATCAGTGAAAAATATTTTGTCTATGAGGTCCTCATTAATCTTTTAGCAGATTTGCTCTTTTCTACTTCCTTCTGTGCTGTAAACTGCACAGAAATATGAACATAAAAATAGAATACTTTCTTACATTAACCAGAGATTAAACTTGGACTCCATTTATTTCTCTTCTTATTTTCTTCTATCACTGCTTTGGAGGACAGGAAAATTGCTGCTCAGACCATGGTTGTAAGCTAGAGAGGATAGGTCAGAATCTACATGCAGTACTGCTGTATGAAGGTGAGTAAAGAAAAAGGGAAGAGATCGTGAACAGACAAATCCACTAATAAATGTTCATCACTGATAGCATTATTTGGCAGTATTCGCTCAAATTGAAAGGTGGAGAAAAAAAAAAACATCTTTAGCACGGTTTCATTATTTTCATTAGGGTCACTTCAAACATACTTGCAGTTTTGAGGACATGCAAAAATTTTAGTTATATGGTTAATTAATCATTTTTATAGATCTATACAATTGTGGTAATTATTATTCTTTAGTTTTATTTGTTTATTCTTCAGAAAAGTCTTTATTTCAGTGTTTTTCTCCCCTCGGATTTACTGCATCATCTGCAACTTTGAGGAGACCTTTAAGCTGTGCCCACATCGCACAATTATAATATCTAAACCACACTAGCTAGAATGGAAGCCCATTAAACCACATTGTATTTTTTAAAACCACTTCCCTCAAAATCTTTCTTTTTTCCTAAACAAAACAATCTCAGGTTCCAGAACCTGTATTCATGAAATTTTACATGTTCAGTCCTATCTATATTTAAAAGGATGCGGCAGAAGATTTGTTAGATTTTATACTTAAAATGAAAAGAAAATAAAGAAGCTATGACAGCCTATCATGTTTTCTTTGTTAATCAAAGAAATGATTTTTCACTAAACTGTACTGCAAAGGAGTCGTTTTAAAGACTCTATTAACTCCAACATAAACAATTTAATTGTACTGTAAAATCATGTAAAGATAAAAAATTTTGGCTTTATTTTTCTAAAACTGGTTCTTAGTAACCAGGTCAATGAATTTAGGTTAATTGGGACCATCATGTTGTTCTGCTATTACAAGAAATGTATTGTAAAGTGTTATTTAGTCTTTTGTTGCACTTATATAGATTATAGATATTGATATACACTGTCATTCACCCATTCTCAAACACACACACCAATGGTAGCAGAGCTGCCATGCAAGGCGCTACCCTGCCATCAGGGGCAACTTGAGGTTCAATGTCTTGCCCAAGGACACTTCAGTATGTGGAGTCATGTGGGCCGGGAATTGAACCGCTAACCCTATGATTAGTGGACAACCCGCTCTACCACCTGAGCCACAGGTGTCCCATCTACGCTACCTTTCCCTACCTTTTTTTAAAAAATTTTATTTTATTGTGATCCTTAATAAAGATGTATGCTACAAATAAACAATGTTTTAAATGTGTCATTGAGGAGAAATTACATGTCCCAGTTTACCATCTATGTCATTAAAAAAAAAAAAATTTACAAAATTGTCAACCATGCTTCCTTAGAATATGATGTAGACATTTTCCCTTCACCTCCAGGAATGTATTGTGTGTTGGGTATTTTGTTTTATTAATGGTAGGGGAGCTTAGACAATACGGAATTGTGATTTTAAATATAAATATTAAAGTTAAAATATTACTTTTTTTATTGTATGAAGCTCTGATAATAATTCACATATGATATTACGATTTTATAATCTACATGTAAATGGTTTAGAGTCTGTTTGGTTCATTATCATCATCATCGTTAGAGTGTCCGTGGTGTTTTTAATACACTAGTAGGGATCCATTATGGAAGCCCTAAGCGACCATGCGTTATACTTTTTTCCCCCTGTTGTTTTCTTGTGATCTCAATTTAATTTTCTCGTGATCATGACATAACAAAAGCTGTTTTAGTCTATAATCTAATAAACATAAGCTAATGTTAGGCTATAAACTGTCTTTTTCAAGACATGTCAAAATCACGAGAAAACAACAGAAAAAAGGAATAATGCATGGCCGCTTAGGGCTTCTTCCTGGAAGGTACTTCCTAGATATATTACAGAAACTCTCGACTTGGACAGATGGATTCTGTGTAAAACTTTGAACTGTATAAGTCCAAGACGAGCACAAGAAGTGGTAGACTGTACGCTCCCTATAGCATGTTCCCAACACTCCTCACTTATCTGTACTCCTAACTCCGTTACCCACGCATTCTCGCCTCACTCCTAGCGCCAGAATAAAATCATAAATCCTAGAAATCATTCCTCTCTGATGTGGATTGTTTGAAAACAAGCTTTCCCAAGCCTGTTCAGGAGGCGCAGAGGGAAAATTGGGAAAACATCTAGAAACAAAATTCCGAATTTGAAAATAACGAAAGAGATGCGTCACAGGGAGGTCATAAGTAGATGACAGATTGGCAAAGCTATCAAACACACCATCTGCATACAGATTTCTAACTTGTTTTAATGCCCTTGCCATACCACACTGAAAATGTAGAGTCCAAACACAATGGAGGGCATAGGTGGTTGTTGTCTAAAGGACCCAAAGAGGATGCACCTACAAATTTAAAGCGCCGTCTAAATGGATACCAAATCTTAAGTGTGTTAAGGACAACTTGATTATCAGTATATAGGGAGGGTTTTGTCGGTAGAGAGGAATAAAGTAAAGCAGGTAAAGAGGATTCCCTACAAGAAGATCCAGGAGATTTAACCCAGTAGCAGAGTTTATGGATATGCACAGCCTAGTAATAGAATTGAAAATTGGGTAATGCAAGTCCTCCACTAAGTCTACATTCCGCAATAAAGATTTACTAACCCTTGGTGGCTTCCCGCCCCAAATAAAAGTACTAATTATCTTATCCAATGAATCGAAGAATGATTTTGGCAGAAAAAGAGGAACTTGCTGGAACAAGAAAAGAAACTTCGGTAATATATTCATTTTGACGACACTGATCCTGCCAATTAGAGAAAGGGGTAAGTTACCCCAACTCCGAATGTTGGATTTAACCTTCGAGATAATGGGAGTGAAATTAGCTAATAAAGAATTAGATAAAGAACGTGTCATGTTGATACCTAGGTATTTAAACCCTGACTGACTAAATCGAAAAGGTAGATCTGACTGTTGGAGAGAAAATGCTGCAGTATTGACGGGAAAACAGTTGCTTTTGTCCAAATTTAATTTATAACCAGAGACAACACCAAAGGACTCCAGAACACCCAAGACAGCTGGCATAGAGGCAATAGGATCGGTTACATACAATAACAAATCAGCATATAGCGACAATTTGTATTCTACACCGTATCGAACTATTCCTTTAAACAAGGGAGAAGATCTTAATACGATAGACAGAGGCTCGATAGCGACAGAAAAAAGCAGAGAGGATAAAGGACAACCTTGGCGACACTCATGTCCAGAGCAAAATAATCCGAATAAATATCGTTTGTCTGAACCCTGGCTTTAGGGGATGAGTAAAGGAGGCTAATCCAAGAAATAAACTTATCCCCGAATCAGAACCTCCTCAAGACTGCAAACAAATACTCCCACTCAACCCTATCAAATGCTTTTTCAGCATCTAAAGAAATGACAACCTCAGGGAGCACAGACGAATGCTTTGAATAAATGATATTAAAGAGTTAGCGGGTATTGAAAAACAACTGACGTCCCTTTATAAAACCGTTCTGCTCCTCAGATATAATATAAGGGAGTACATTCTCTAAACGAGATACCATTACTTTCGCCAACACCTTTACATCTGCATTAAGCAGGGACAGCGGTCTATAGGAACCACAGGAGGATGGATATTTACCCTCCTTAAGAGGGAGAGCTATCGTTCCTTGTGTCAGAGTTGGAGGCAAAGACCCACATTCCAAGGATTCGTTGAACACAGATAAAAGCAATGGAGCTAATTTTACAATAAACGTTTTAAAAAATTCAATTGGAAACACGTCCGGGCCAGGAGCTTTGTTAGATTGCATAGTTTTAACTGAATTTAAAATTTCTTCGAGAGAGTGGGGAGTCCAGTTGCATAGCAGTATCAATAACAGGGTTACAAAGATTTTGAAGAAATGCATTTACTTTAGTACTATCTGCAGGAAATTCGAACTTATAAAGCGAAGAGTAAAAAAGATTTAAAAGTAGCATTAATTTCCATGGGATCTGTAGTGACGATATTATAAGTGTTTTTAGTACTAGGTATGAGACGGGGAGTAGCCTGTCACCGTAGCTGATGTGCCAGTAAACGACTCGGCTTGTCGCCATGTTCATAATATGAACCACGAGTATGTGACAACAAGCGTTCCGCCTCTTTAGTCGAAATATGATTAAATTCTGCTTGTAAGTCGAGACGTTTTTTAAGAAGTTCTGGAGAGGGGTTCAATGCACATCTCTGATCGAGGTTAATGATTGCAGATAATTAACCTGAGCAGTGCGCTTTTTATTACAGAGAGCGGAGTAAGAAATAATCTGCCCTCTGATATAGGATTTAAGTGTCTCCCATAACAATGAATAAGCGGTGGAGTCATTCTGATTGAAGAAAAGAAAGTCATCATTAGAAGTGGAAATGAACTCACAGAATTCACTGTCTGCCAAAAGAAGAATATTAAATTATCCAAGGCAGTGGGCTACGTTTATAAATAGAAAGATGAATAGCTAATTGTAGAGGCGCGTGATCAGAAATTACATTACCCAGATAGTCAGAAGAAACTACACAAGGATCAAGAGTACTGTCTATAAAAAAAAAAAAAAAAAAAAACAATCATTGAATAGGAACGATGCACCTGGGAGAAGAAAGAAAACTTTTTAAGAGAGGGGTTACGGGATCTCCGGGGATCAACGAGACCATTCTGACACATAAAATCGGAAAATGTTTTAGACGTAGCAGATTGATTCAGATTACGGGGATTAGACCGATCTAAGTTTGGGTCAAAAACACAGTTTAAATCTCCCCCCAAAATCAACAGGTGAGTATTTAAGAAAGGGAGATTGCTCAACAATCTGTCAGCAAATTCCACGTCATCAAAGTTTGGAGCGTATACATTTACCAACAACACCTGTCTTTGCATTAGAGTACCAGCAACTATAATATATACACCGTTCACAGCAGCAATAACGTTAATGGAGGAAAACTGTGACCTTTTGCCAATTAAAATAGCGACCCCTCTTGCCTTCGAATTAAAGTTCGAGTGGAAGACTTGACTCACGCAAGGGCAGTGTAACCTATGATGATCTTTAATAGAGTCTCCTGTAAAAATACTATATCTGAGTTTAAACGTTTCAAATGGATAAAAACCTTAGATCTCTTGACAGGATTACCCATACCTCTGACGTTCCAACTAATAAATCTTAAAGGCGTGCCTGTCCCAGCTATGCTGGGATCCATATTACTACTAACCATTTAAATAAAGTAAACCATAGGACTATATATAGACAATTAGAGCCGAAGTGGGACCTCCTCCCCCCAACAATCCCCCAAACACACACACACACACACACACACACACACACACACACACAAAGTCTCCTTAAAACAAAGGAGACAGCCATGTTTCCCACAATAATCAAAAGTTCATAATGTGAAAACAACTTGGAGAGTAAGCTGAAATAACCAACAAAATTACCAAAACAAAAATTTCCAGTAAGAGAAAAGGCCCCTACTGACTTCAAGCCTGATAAACAGTTTGTTCTTTGTTCGTGACATTATATTTGTTTGGCCCCAACAAATATAATGTCCTTAACTTTTAAAGACTTTCTTTTGGTTTTGGCTGTGATTATTTTGTTGGGGCCAGGTATGGTGGGGTTGTTGGATGGGTGTTATAATATGTAAAATGCGGTTCCCTTTCAAAGGGAACTTCGACGTTGCATTTAGCATAAAAGTATGGGAACGCCTTGCGCGCGTGACCGGTATCTGAAGCTTGTGTAAAATCATGCCTCTACTTATAGGCCTGCCATGATCAGGTGACGTGGCAATTAAGCGAGTCGCAAGATTTTATATATATATATATATATATATATATATATATATATATATATATATATATATATATATATATATATTTATATATATATATATATATATATATATATATATATATTATATATATATATTATATATATATATATATATATATATATTATATATTATATATATATATATTATATATATAATATATATATATATATATATATATATATATATATATATATATATATATATATATATATATATATATGTCACCTGTGAACCACGCCGCCAGCCTTATTATCTTCAGCGAGACTGCATGTCTGTTGTTTGTGTGACAAAAACACTTAATTTCTAATTTATATTTTCTCAAAATCTCTGAACTATTCTGTCCCTTTTTTAGGAGGAAAAGAGAGGTAAGTAATGAGCAAGAAAGAATTCAAGAAGTGTATTACGGCTTGCTCCCGTTTCTTCACGGGAGTAGTGCACACTTGCTGGGTAAAGTGTTAGCGGTGTAGTATGCGATGGCAGCCTCGAGAGGCTGCGCATGGTAACGCCTACATTAAGCAGCTCGGCTCGCGACTCGCACTCTTCCCGGAAGCCGAAGCGAGTCAGGTTTCAGACCCTCGCGGATTTGGCTCGGCCGCTGCCGAGGCAGCTAGCCGTCTGAGGTTCGGGGGATTTCTTATAGATCCGGAAGAGGAGCGCTGCTCTATCTCTTGCTCTGTCTTCCGGGTTCGGCTCTCCGCTGGATTTTGGAGCCCGCGTCGCGACTCCTCCTTCCGCTATTGATTTTTAAAAGGTTTTTAAAAAGATTTTTAAAAATATTTTTCAATTTTTAAAATCAGTGACGATCATTAAAAAAAACAAAAAAACAAAAACAAACAAACAAAAAAAAAACATGCTATTGGAGAGGGAGAAAAATTGTTTCTGAATTTGCATACTTTTCCAGGAAATGAACACAGGACAAAGTTCCTTCTCAACTCTAGGTCTGAATCATTTCTTACCTTATAAAATCTGCCACATGAATACATTTTTTTTTTTTTTTTTTTTAATGCAGGCATGTAGCTGCAGATACTGCATACAGTATGACATTGACATTGCAGGCTGTCATGATTAACATCGTACCGTCATATCATCCCTGTCCTTTAGGCAACACTCTCCACATAAAGGGCACCACCACACCCTTTAACCAGATACAGAGCTCCTGAGACGGGACGTCTGACGGGATGGAGCTCAACAACGCCTGCATGGATTTCTCATTAAACTCACTCACAAACTCAGCCTGAAAAGATCGAATTAAGTCAATTATCAAAGATTCACATTGTCTTTACTTGACTTAAAAACTCAAATACACAGTGCTAGTTATGGATATAGCAACTGATTTGGTCGTATCCTTTAAAACAAATCAGAACAAAAATTTGCATAAAAATATGCAAAGTCTGGCTTCTTTTTTTAAAAAAAAATAAAATCCCATTTGAGCAAAAAAAAAAAAAAAAAAAAAAAAAATAGAACAGGCTAGAACACTACTCTATGCAATTACAAAAACACAGCAATTACTTTTACTTCTTTGTCCAAAACTCTTCCAAAAGAATCTTTTTCGTTATAAACTGAATTTTCAGCACAAGCAGATGTCGGTCTCTGTTATTTAGATAAAAAAAAAATATTAGAGGTCGACTGATTGATCGGTTTTGTAGATTAATCGGTACCGATAACCCGACTGCTGGAACTATCGGTTATCGGCACAATATCACACCGATAGATTTTCCAGGTTGCGGCTGATGCTGAGAAGGATCCGCTGTCATCATATACTACGAGAGCGGCCTCTAGAGGCCAAGTAAAAACTGTCACTGACTAATTTTGTTGTGTTATTTGAAATGTTCTTTTGATTCATTTTGGAGGTCTCTATTTTTATTCGTTATTTAGAGTGCTACTTTTTGGTTCAGTTTGGACATACATCTTTTATTTACATTTTTATTTAACATTTATTAATAGTTCATTCATATATATTAATATTTACCTTATTTAAAGAAGTACAGTACATTTTCATGGTACAGTCAGTACTGTTTATTTTTGTAATAAAGTTCAGAAATATTTTATATTGAGAGTTTGTTTTTGGTTCACTAATTGGTTAGCGGCAGGTTCAGCCCAACCACGTTACTGGTATCGGTAAAATCCACTATCACTTGACCTCTAAAATACACGTCATCACTAGTGAAGTAAATTCCAAAACTGCCATTCATAAAACCCAAAAAACATTTATTTTATATGCCTGAATTGCCTGAAATATGACAAAATATTTCTGCAATTATTACACTATATTCCACTGACCTACTAAAACAAGCATGTGACCTCATTTTGTCATGCTGTATGCAACAGAACAACTGGAGAAAAACTCTTTTTACTGAACTTAAACAGCAAACGAGGCTCATCATACTCTGCTAGCCTTCCAAATCCTCCTCCTTTTGTCTGAAAATTTTCAGTGGCTAAAATTTTCAGCGTATACTTAGTTGACAGTAACATACATGTCTAAGGTTGTGTGTAGATGTACCTCGTGTCGGAACCACAGGTACTGCGCCCTGCTGAGGTTCCCCTCTCTTAGAAGTGCGAGTATCTTTTTCAGGTAATCTCTGCTGTTCAGGAACTCGATCCAGGACACACCACTAAAAATGGTGAGGGAGACAATTTCATTAACGCACTTAATATGGATTAGGGATGGGAAAAAATTATCATATAATACTTGACATCTTGTCACAACATTTTCTTTCGCCATAGTGGAGCCATAAGATCAACAAAATTGAATGAGACTGACTAATTGTAAGCAACATTACTCCAAACATCATGTTCGACGTCCATCACCAAGCATGTCTTGGCTGACTAGATCTGGGGTGAAAGTGGAAAGCTGTGCAAAACTGACGTTTTATTTCAGGCACAAGCTTGGAAGATGCTTTAAATTAGTATACAAATCAGTACAAACTTAAAACTTTTTTGAGTCTTGACATTTAGGACGGCGTTTTAATTTGGAAAATTTCTCCCAGCCCATGCACGCAAGGCCTGGTTAATAAAACATACTTAAATTTGTCTGAACCGTAGAGGCCGCAGAAGGTGGCGAGTTTGGCCAGAGCTGACTGGATGTGGGATGATGGGAAGCGACTGCCAGCGTAGTTCAACATCTCCTCAGCTGTAGTGAGTGTGGGCCAGAAGCCTGAGCTTCTGGGGCTTTCCACTGCAGGGGAGGCACACCTTGCTGCACAGTCCAGAGGTGAAGGCTGGCCCAGAAATTTTTTTTGGGGGGGGGGCAATGAGGACAGCAGAGCTCCAGCCTGAGGCCTACGGGGAGGTCTCAGCTGTGGAGCTCTCACCTGAGGTCAACATGGCGACCTCAGAGGGACAGGCCGAGGAGGCTGTCCCGCTGCCCTGCACAGCCGAGGAGGCTGTCCCGCTGCCCCGTTCGGGTGAGGTCGCCGCTCAGGCTCCCCGTTCGGCTGAGGTCGCCACTCAGGCTCCCCGTTCGGCTGAGGTCGCCGCTCAGCCCCCTTGCTCCATGGCAACTAGTGTCCCCCCCCCTTCTGCTTCGAGGAGACCCACGCTCCTCTCCCTGGCCGCACGGGGGACTTCTCTCTGCCTTCCAGTTCAGCTGGGGACGTCGCGCCGCTTTCATGCTCTGCCGAGGAAATATCTCAGCCCCCCTGTGCCATTGTAGAAGCCGCCCGGCCTCCTGGTTTTGCGGGGGACATTTTCTCCGGGGGGCCAGGACCACCAGATGGAGGACGTATAATTTTGGGCGCTCCGGGAGTAGCGCCCTTGGGGGAGGGTTCTGTCACGTATCGGGGAAACTCTGGACTCCACTTCCCATCAGCCACTGCACTGCACTAGTTGTCACATGACCACCTGCACCTGATTCATGTTTTGGTTAATGAGCACTCATGGGTATATATAGTCCTTGTCTGCACCATTAGTTTGTCTTTCGTTGTCTTAGACTCCCGTTGTTCATGTCTCGATGTTTGTTTCTTGCCACAGGGTGTTTCAAGGTTGTCATAGTGTATTTGTTTCTTAGTACATTTCTTTAAATAAATGTCCTTATCTGCGTCTGCATCTGCTTCTGGCTCAACTCCGATCTGTGACAAACTGTTGTAAACTCAGAGATGCATGATGCAAAATTTGAGACATTTATAAATCAAGTTTTTGTGAAATGAAAACATGTTTGTGCTCATAAAATATGGTGTTTCTCAAAAGGTAGTGTGATTACTTGCTTTTAAATGAGCTATCATGGGGGTCAGGTTGAGAGCATATTGGTCATCAATGGCTCGAATATTATCCGATATCTCTTTTTCTTATCCTTGCATTGCTTATTGGCTTGAGCAGAATAAGAGATTATCTGTCCCCTTAAGAAGGCCTTTAAAGTTTCCCAAAGTAAAAAGTAAGAGATTGAATCAGTTTGATTAGTAAGAAGAAAATCATCTATTGAAGTAGAAATATACTTGCAAAACACTGAATTGGATAGAAGTAGAGAATTGAGCCTCCATGATGGACGAAAGGCGCGATGTGAATGTCAAGACTTAGAGGAGGATGGTCTGAAATAACAATTGGTAGATATTCAGGGTTTACAACCTGAGAAATTAGAGTTATTAATAAAAAAGTAATCAATGCGAGAAAAAGATTTATGTACGTGAGGGAAGAAAAAGAATATTTTCTCACTGTGGGGTTAAAATACCTCCACGGTATCTGGCAACCTGAAGTGTCACTGAGGAAGCAGCACCCTTCGAGCTAACGCTATTACATTAATTTACATTAATTTCTTCTAATCTCTATACTTTAAAATTATTTACCTTACGTTATACAAATATAACTGACACCACTTTAGATAAAACAATCGTAACGTTGCGCTGTCGCAAATTTGATCTGTATTTTGTTTTGTTTTTTTACAAAACATCCGCGACTAGCTTGTAGCCCGTAAGCATCACCTACTGCTAGCCTTGTTTACGTTTCACATTTCTCACTTACCGCTGTTCTGTTTTAAAAAAAACAAAAACAAAAACAAATGTCTTCTGTCTCTCCGGTTTTGAGTGCAGATGAGGACTCGCTTGAGCTTCACATGGTGCGGCTGGAACTGGAGGATGTGGAGAAGCAGATCCGCGGCCTACTCGACAAGCAGGCCCAGCTGCTGGAGCGACAAACTGCGCTGGAAACATTCTGGTATTCATGGTATTTCCACTCCCAGCCCCTCTACGCCGTGTGTTTCTCTGTGCAGGGACCGTGCACCTAGGACTTTCCCAGCCGTGGTCTCCGTCACGCCGGCGCCAACACACCTCGGGCCCTGGGTGAACCAGCGGTGAAAGGCGCGGGCTGGACCCTCTCCACCTCCGGTGTTCGAGATTCCAACCAGGAACCGCTTCGCCCCTCTCCGCCAGACCAGACCCAACGCTGTGATCGTCGGGGACTCCATTGTGCGGAACGTCCGTGTAGCCTCATCTAAAGGTAAGGTGCACACACACTGTTTTTCTGGTGCTTGTGTCCTTGATGTCGCTGCGCAGGTATCCGGGATCCTGAAGAAGGACGAGCGCATTGGAGCGGTTGTGCTGCACGCGGGGACGAACGACACCAGGCTGCGGCAGACGGAGGTTCTGAAGAGGGACTTCTCCAGCCTGATCGAGACGGTACGAGGCAGATCACCCACCGCGAAGATCATCGTCTCTGGACCTCTTCCCACATACAGACGTGGAGCAGAAAAGTTCAGTAGACTTCTAGCATTAAATGATTGGTTAGTCTCTTGGTGTAATGAGCAGAATCCGGTGTTTGTCAATAACTGGAATCTGTTCTGGGAGCGTCCTAGGTTGTTTCGTCCTGATGGTCTGCACCCCAGCAGCCTTGGAGCGGAACTGCTTTCAGACATCATTTCCAAGGCGCTACACTCCAAGTGACTGCCTACCATAAGTACATCTTCCAATAATAACAATAATATTCAGTATAATCAATGTTCAACTAAAAATCCGGCAAAGGTAATACATACTATAGAGACTGTGTCTGTTCCCCGAGTTATACAAATATATAGAAAATCTCGGAAAGTCTATCTTCGTAACCTAATTAACATAAAATTAAATCATATTGAATGCACAGCCAGCACTTTTGATCTGAGGCTAGGACTATTAAACATTAGATCTCTTGCGTCTAAGGCTCTTATTGTTAATGACATCATTACTGATCAGGAATGTAATTTAATGTGTTTAACAGAAACTTGGATTAAACCAAACGAGTACATAGCATTAAATGAAGCCAGTCCTCCTGGATACAGTTATGTACATCAGCCTCGTTCAACTGGTAGAGGAGGAGGTGTTGGACTCATCCATAGTAAAAATCTAGTCGTCACACAAAAACCTAAGCATAAATTTAATTCTTTTGAAATTCTTTATACCAGTATAAGTTATGTAGCCACAAAAAATAAGTCAATTCCTCTAATTATTATTTACAGACCCCCAGGGCCATATACTGAATTTCTTAGTGAATTTTCAGACTTTGTCTCAAACCTGGTTGTGTCTGTAGATAAAGCATTAATCGTCGGAGACTTTAATATTCATTTTGATAACCTGGAAGACCCTCTAAGAATAGCGGTTGTGTCCATCTTAGATTCAGTAGGGATTAATCAGAATGTAATCGGGCCTACTCATAATGGTGGTCACACTCTTGACCTCATACTAACATACGGACTAAGTATAGAAAATATTATAATTTTTCCACAGTCTGAAGTTGTCTCAGACCATTATCTTATCTCGTTCATAATACGTATTGATCATAATATTTCCACCTCGTCTGGCTACCGCGTAAAACGTACCTACACATCAGCTACTGCACCGAGCTTCATAAATAACCTCGCAGAAACATCAATTAGATTTGGATCACCGTCAGATCACACAGAACTCGATCAGGCGACTGAAAGCTTGGAGTCAACACTCCGCTACACGATAGATAGAGTGGCTCCACTCAAAAGGAAAATAATTAGAGAAAAAAAATTAGCACCCTGGTATAACGATCAAAAGCGAACCTTAAAACAGACAACTCGACAATTAGAACGTAAATGGCGTCAAACCAAACTGGTGATATTTCAAACAGCATGGAAGGAGAGCCTACTGAAATATAGGAAATCTCTTGGCAATGCTAGAAAAATCTATTTCTCCACCTTAATAGGAGACAACAAAAACAATTCTAGATTCCTTTTCAACACAGTAGCAAAATTAACTAGGAATAAAACCACTACAGGGAGAAACACAATCATTACATAGCAGTGAAGATTTCATGAAATTTTTCAATGATAAGGTTGAAAATATTAGACGTGAAATACAGGCCATTAAATTAAAATTGGACAGTACTGTAACAAACCCATTACATTACAATGTAGCAATATCAGATCAATGTTTAGAGTGTTTTGCTCCGCTTAGAGAGACCGAACTAGCTACATTAATCTCTTCAGCCAATTCATCAACTTGCATACTAGATCCCGTACCTACATGTTTGTTTAAACAGATTGGTCCAGGAGTAATTGAACCACTTCTAAATATAATCAATTCTTCCCTAAGCACTGGCTATGTACCTAAATCACTTAAATTAGCAGTTATTAAACCCTTGATTAAAAAACCTGATCTTGACCCGTCTCAATTGTCCAACTATAGACCAATATCAAATCTCCCCTTCATCTCTAAGATTTTAGAAAAGGTTGTAGCAAAGCAGTTATGCTCGTACTTAGATAGGAATAACATTCATGAAATGTATCAGTCAGGATTTAGACCTCATCATAGCACAGAGACAGCGTTAGTTAAAGTAGTAAATGACCTTCTACTGACCTCTGATCAGGGTTGTGTCTCGCTGCTTGTGTTACTCGACCTTAGTGCAGCTTTTGATACTATAGATCACACTATTCACCTTGATAGATTAGAAAATGTTGTTGGTATTAATGGAACAGTCCTCTCCTGGCTCAGGTCTTATCTGACCGATCGTTATCAGTTCGTAGATGTAAATGGTGATTTCTCCATGCATACTGAGGTTACTTTTGAAGTTCCACAGGGTTCTGTTTTAGGCCCACTGCTTTTTACTTTATATATGCTACCCCTAGGTCAAATTATTCGTAAACATGGAATTAGCTTCCACTGTTATGCTGATGATACACAGTTGTATGTTTCAGCGAAGCCAGAGGACAGACAGAAGCTTGGTAAAGTTGAGGATTGTGTAAAGGACATTAGACGTTGGACGTTTATTAACTTCCTTCTACTTAATTCTGATAAAACAGAAATACTTTTATTAGGCCCACGTGTAGCTAGAAGAAATCTTTCTGATCACATGGTTACTCTGGATGGTCTTTCTGTTTCATCATGTGCAGCAGTTAAAGACCTTGGCGTGATTATTGACTCCAGCCTATCATTTGATGCTCATGTAGATAATATTACTAGGATAGCTTTCTTTCATCTCAGAAATATTTCTAAAATAAGAAACATATTGTCACTACATGATGCGGAAATACTAGTTCATGCATTCGTCACCTCTAGATTAGATTACTATAATGCCTTACTGTCTGGATGTTCCAGTAGGAATATAAATAAGCTCCAGTTAGTCCAGAATGCAGCTGCTAGAGTCCTAACTAGAACTAGAAGATACGACCATATCACACCGATATTATCAATACTGCATTGGCTCCCAGTAAAATCTCGCATTAACTATAAAATACTTTTATTAACCTATAAAGCACTAAATGGTCTCGCGCCACAATATCTAAGCGACCTTTTGGTTTTATATGATCCGCCACGCCTACTTGGATCAAAAGATGCAGGCTATCTGACGGTACCTCGAATAGAGAAGGCTACAGCAGGGGGAAGAGCTCTTATAGAGCTCTTATAGAGCCCCACAGTTATGGAACAGTCTTCCAATTCGTGTTCGGGACTCAGACACAGTCTCAGTGTTTAAGTCTAGGCTTAAAACGTATTTGTTTACTCAAGCCTACCCTGACTAGATTCTGTTCTACTACTTCGCAGTCATAATGATCTTTTTTCTCCCTCTCTCCTTTCGCCGAGCCCCACACGAATTTATGGAGATACTAGACATCCAGATCCTTTCTGCCTCTGGATGGAGCTCAAATCTTCTCTAATTCCAGAATGCTGGGACTACGGCTGCTCCTAAGGCCATACAGACTTCATATAAATCCATAATGAACTTTTTCACACTAACTGTTGTTACCCAGATGAGGATGGGTTCCCTTCTGAGTCGGGTTCCTCTCAAGGTTTCTTCCTCTTAAAGCATCTTAGGGAGTTTTTCCTTGCCACCGTCGCCACTCAGTTCGGATAAATTTGCACCTTTAATATCTGTATACCGTGTTGATATTTCTGTAAAGCTGCTTTGAGACAATGTCTATTGTAAAAAGCGCTATACAAATACAATTGAATTGAATTGAAATATATGAGTTTGTTAGAAAAACCACTTTCCTTTGCTCCTAGCGCCTTCTAAAGCACTGTATAGCATTTTCAGCATATATGTTTTTATTCTGTGTTTCACATGTTTATGACTCAATATGTGAAACACAGCATAGTAACATATTAAGTCAGACACGTCAGACAGCTCATATTGTTTCATGAACCTATGAAACACATCATATTAAGAAATAAATGTCAGCCAACTCATATTGAGTCATGAACACGTGAAACACATCATAGTATCATATTAAATCATAAACGAGTCAGCCATCTCATATTGAGTCATGAACACATGTGAAACACATAATATCATGTGATAAACAAGTCAGCCATCTCATATTGAGTCATGAACACATCAGAGTATCATGAGAAATAAACAAGTAAATCATATATTGAGTCATGAACATGTAAAATGCATCATAGTATCATAATATAAACAAGTCAGACATATCATATTGAGTCATGAACACGTGAAACACTTTGTAGTGTAGTGTAAAAATATGTGAAATGTCATATTGTGAAACATTTCATATTGAGTCATAAACACATCATTGTGTCATATAAAGACAAACGTTTCATTTTGAGTCGTGAAACACATTATAGTATAATATTGTCATAAACATGTCAATAATAATGTTATAAACACGTGAACCATCTCACATTGATTCACAAACATGTGATTTCTCATCATAGTATCATAAGTCATAAACAAGTCAAACATCTCGTGTTGCATCATGAACACTTGAAACCCATCATATTAAATCATAAACAAGTCATACATCTCATATTGAGTCATAAGTGAACCAAATCAAAGTTTAATATTAAGTCATAAACATTTGAAAGGTCATAAACACAACATTGTGTCATATAAAGACAAATGTTTCATTTAGAGTCATGAACACGTGAAACACAATATAGTCATAAACATGTCAATAATAATGTTTTAAACACGTGAACCATCTCACATTGATTCATAAACATGTGAAACACATCATTGTATCACTTTAAGTCATAAACAAGTCAAACAGCTCATATTGAGTCAGAAACATGTGAAACAACTCATGGTATCAAATTGTCAGAAAATGTCCAACATCTCGTATTGAATTATAAACATATGAAACACATCATAGTATCATCTTAAGTCATAAACCTCATATTGATTCATAAACATGTGAAACACACCAAAGTATCATATTCAGACAGACAAAGTATCAAACAAGTCAGCCATCTCATATTGAGTCAAAAACATGTAAAACAACTCATGGTAACATTTATGTCATTAACAACTCTTATTGCACATGAAACTCTTCATAGTATCATATTAAGAAATAAACAAGTCAAACATCTCATATTGAGTCATGAACACCATAGTATCATATTAAGTCATCAACACGTGAAATATCTAATATTAGCCATGAACATGTGAAACACATCATAGTATCATATTAAGAAATAAACGTCAGACATCTCATAAACATATGAAACACATCAAAGTATCACATACAAGTCCAACATCTCATGTTGAGCTATACACACATCATAGTATCATATTGTCATAATCGAGTAAAAAAAATGTCATATTGAATCAAGAACACGTGACACACATCATAATATCATATCGTCATGAACAAGTCTGACAGCTCATGTTGAGTCATGAACATGTGAAGCACATCATAGTGTCATATTAAGTCATGAACATGTGAACCACATTATAGCATCATATTGTCAAAAACACATCAGACATCCCTTATTGTCATAAACATATGAAACACATCATAGTATCATATTAATTCATAAACAAGTCAAACAGCTCTTATTAAGTCATAAACATAAACATCTCATATTGAGATATAAACACGTGAAACATCATAATTAAATCATTAACATGTCAAACGTCATATGAAGTCATAAACGAGTAAAATATGTCATAAACATTTGAAAAATGACATACCATGTATGTATACCAAGCCATCAGTCCATTATAACAAATTAGTAAATATATCAGCTGTCTTGAAGCTACAATGAAAACAAATGAACCTGAACTTTTTCCCATCTTTAGGAACTTTTTGCATTGATACCAAAAAACATGTTTGGCAAAAAAACAGCACAACACCAAAAGAACACCATTCCCACTTGGAAGCATTGAGCTTGGGGGCTGTTTTTCTTCAGCTAGACCTGGGCTTTAATCAGGTTGGAGGGAATAATGAATAGTTCCAAATACCAGTCAATTTTGGGGCAAAACGTTAAGGCTTCTGCTACAACACTTAAGATGAAGAAGAATTTCACCTTCCAGCATGATAATGACCCAAAGCAACTTCACCAAAACAAGTTCAAGGTTTTGGAACGGCCCTGCCAGACCTAAATCCAATCATAAATCTGTGGGGTCGTGCTGGCTCAAATTTAGCCTATTACCTGGACACTTAAATATTCAACATTGAAGCAAATACTCACATCTGCAAACCCAGCTGGAGATAGAAAAATAAGACACCAGCCGTGAGTGAGAAGAAGCAAGGTTCCAGATTTATTGGTTCTGTTCCACCAAACGAGCTTCACACCGATGAGAATTCTCATGTGAAATTCTCAAAGTGATCTGACACCTGGAGCTGAGGCTCCTTTATTTATACAGTGTTCTACACAAATAATACCATTATTTTTTAGAAAGAGCTTATCAAAAATACCATTCTGTTTTAGAAAGGCCTTTCAAAATTACCAGTATGTTTTGGAAAGAGCCTTTCCGAACACCATTAGGTTTAGAAGTGGTACGCGACAACACATTTCGGAGAGACCTTGGTCTCACGGTTATCTCGCGGGTGCAACGTGACTCTCCTTATAAATGGCCTCTTTGTTTTCTCATAAAACTTAAGGCCTTCGTCTGTATTACTATATTATACTGCTTGCAAGTGTTTTACTGTACTCCATAATTCATAATATCATTATATTATCCTTATAATATCTTAATACTCCTTTTATTATTCTTATGAAGTTATAGCGTTCTTATATTTTATTTCTTTTATTAATGTTCTTATATATACTATTATTATTCTTATAAAGTTATAATGTTCTGCTTTCCTTCTGGCGGCACAGGCCTCTATGTGTGTGTGTGTGTGTGTGTGTGTGTGTGTGTGTTATGTCTACACGCCTGCCCTTGACTGTATGAGAGTGTGTGTTTCTCAGCCTGCACTCCTCAGCTCTTATATTTCTCTGTGACTAATAAACCTTAGTGTGTTAATCTTAAAGTGTGAATCCAATTCATCAATATCCGCCTAATACCGCTTCTGTGTGTCAAGGTGCCCGTCATTTTTCCTTCTCCCCTTTACTGGAGGGGCTGGATTTGGATCTGAACACTCGCTATCAGCTCGCGCATCTCACTGCTGACATCACGGTGCTACTTAATGTTCTTCGCACCCCCTCTGGAAATGGAAATGCGGGGGTTCCCCCCACCTCTCAGATACAGAATCCGCCCCGCGAATGTATGTATTGACGTCGCTACACAAACAGACCCTCTGCCTGACTCTCCCTCCAGCTTTCAGTCTGAGGATGATGTCACCTTCTCTGATCTGGGCTCTGACCATTCTTCCCTCTTCTCACCTGCCAGTCCAGAGTACCCTCCTCATTACACCTCGGTCGGCTATCCCACGTTCCCCGGACGCCCCCCCCTTTTATCTCCCGTTTTCTCCCTACTGCTCCCACCAGTCCTGTGAATTTTCAATAAAATTACATGCTGTTCATATTTATTTTGTGAACCTCAATAAACTTAAATGTTACTTACATTGTTATTACTTGGTCTCCCTCGTGTTAATTTCATGCCATTTTTATCCACAACAGTGGCCTAAAGAGGGCTGTGCACAGGAGATGTCCAGACAATCTGAGCAAGTAAGAATCCTTTTGCAAGGAAGAATGGCAAATATTGCTGTCAAGATGTGCCAAACTGATTTACTTTTATCCAAAAAGATTAAATGCTGTGATTAAAATTTAAATGTGTTTAGGGGTGTGCACAGTTATGCAACCAGGTTATTGTACATAATTTATTTATTCTACATTATTTATTATAAACTATTACATTGTGCATTATATATTTATTATGATATGAATCTTATTGTTTTTCATTTTCATTAATGATTTGCAATTTCACAATTAACGTAGAAAATGTTCTGACGTGATTTATCTTGGTTTAATTTTTTTCAGGTCGCAAAGAATCGACATTTTAACAGGGGTGTGTAGACTTTTTATATCCACCGTATATTGTATTTGCACTGACACTATTATATCCAATACTATATTTTATAGGTTGTTTTATTGAATATGTTTATCTTTTAGTTTTATTATTCATGCTTGCACACCCTACTTCTTAGATTGCTTTTGAAATCTTAGATTTTTTTTTGGATTACTAAAGTGATCTTATCTAGCTAACACATACACAATATCCATCTATCCCAGTCCACATTATTCGCCTATTTCTTAAGATCTTTCATAAAACCACAATTCAATGCACATAAATCCCATCAATTTATTGTGTAACCATAGTTTTGACATCCCTTCAGGCATCCATTATATCCTTCACTTTATTTAACTTTCTCCATGCTGTGTAGAATTACTGAAGCCTATTTGGTCATTTGTGACACATACGAAAATGATTCAGTTATAAACATCTGTACAAAACTTGAACTTTATGCTTTTTTGTTATGGTAGTTCATCTTATGTATACATGATGAATAAGTGTGATGTATTAATGTTGGGAATATTATGACCGTATGGACGAAAAGAATTAGACAACTATCCAAAGTATATAAGTGGATGTCCTTTGATTTTCCTGCTTTTGACCACACCCCTAATATTTACATTTAATAGGATGTCACATGAATTATGTTATTTCTATCGAGCAGTTCTACTGCATGGTTTTAATAGCAAAAGTTTTGATTTTCAGTTAAATAAATACTGCGATAATAATTTAGTATCTGATCAAAGTTAGGCTATTAGGTCTCTATACAGTCTGTTTGGTGGTAATTATTTAATATGATAATATTAAATATTTAATAAAATATTTATTTAATAATTTAATATTCCACACTAGAGCTCGATTTACTGTGAATTTGAACTTGGGATAGAACCATCAGTTTCCTGACTGGAACAATGGTAACTGCAAACTATTAGTTCAATGATCTTGTCTTCTACCAGTCTCTGGAGTTCTCTCTCTAGTAGTGGACCCAACTCTTCTTTGAACAGAGTGTCAGAGTGTCTCCAACTTATGTCCTGGTACATTTGCTACTGTATTTACCAGCTATGGCAACAAACAATTTCTGTAGCCAAATTCTTCCAAACAAACTAGATCCTGTGCCCCCACAACAATCATTGTCTCCTTTCTATATTTTGGGTCTGCACTGCCATGGTAGCCATTCCAAGCACCTCCATTTTCTCACCTGTATGTTTTCACCTTCAGGTGACAAGGGCTCAATTCTGGCATCTCTCCCCCCACACACATCCTTGAATGTTGACCTTTGCTGATCGCCACTCCAAGGCCTGTGTCAACTTCAAATAGCACCTCCATGCTATTCACTTTAATGATTTATGATTCATGATGGGAGCAGCCCTAGGTAAGTTTTGAGATCCACTGTATATTGTGTTAATGTCACTTGCCATCTTGGTCACACACCCGTTCCTGTCTCAACAAGCAGCTGGTATCACACTGAACTCTGCTTCTCTAATGCAGATTCTGATGCAATGTTGCATGTCTGATTGTAGAGCACCCTCCACAGGTCAAACTAAAAATGACTCTTACATATATCACCTGGGGAGGGTAATAATGGTCTTGAATTTCCTCCATTTGTGCACAATCTGACTGATTGATATATTATTTTGTCTTGTTTGTTTAATTGGGATCTCTTGGTATAGTTTTAGGACTTGTGTGAAAATCTGATGTTTTGAGTCATCTTTATTCAGATATATAGAAAATTCTAAAGGGGTTCATAAATGTTCAAGCACCACTGAATACATCTTGGCAGAACCTATTGTTATGAATGACTAGGGGAATTTGGCTTGGGAGAGCAGAGTATTTTTGTGAATTTTTTTAACAAAAGACAATTTTTCACAGCCTTCTTTGCACATATTTACCAAGGGTGCCAATATTTGTGGAGGGCACTGTACATATCGTCACTCTCAGGTGGAAAGCAGATAAATAAGCACTGTGAAGTCAGTGCCAAAAATTCAGTGCTGGCTGAAGGGGATGAAGATGCAGTAGTAGGGCACGAGGATGTATTGGAACACGTCCTACAAATAGTTCCTCGACTAAGCTCCACTGCAGCCCTGGTCATCAGTCTGCACACAGCACTCACTAAGGTCAGACTCTGTCACAACATGCAGGTCTAGAAAGTCACTTTACATCAAAAGTGCAATAACAAAACTAGTTCCCATTCATCCTGTGTCCCTGTACGCACTTGTGCTCTTTATCCGCCCAAAACGCTATACAGCGAACGAGAAGGCGCTAGGAGCAAAGGAAAGTGGTTTTTCTAACAAACTCATATAATCAAGTGCACAACGTAGTCCAATTTGATTTTTTTCACATAGTTAGACATAATATAGTACTATGAAATGTTTCTGACCCAAAATATTACGAAATATGATTGTTTACATTAAAATGCAAAAGTTGATGAAAAAGTATGATAAGGTGAAAAAAGTGACATTTTATGTCTAGAAAGTGACTTTTCATCAAAAGTACAATAACAAAACTAGTTCCCATTCATTCTGTGTCCCCTTACACACTTGTGCTCTTTATCCGCTCTAAACGCTATAGAGCGAACGAGAAGGCGCTAGGAGCAAAGGAAAGTGGTTTTTCTAACAAACTCATATAATCAAGTGCACAACGTAGTCCAATTTGATTTTTTTCACATAGTTAGACATAATATAGTACTATGAAATGTTTCTGACCCAAAATATTACGAAATATGATTGTTTACATTAAAATGCAAAAGTTGATGAAAAAGTATGATAAGGTGAAAAAAGTGACATTTTATGTCTAGAAAGTGACTTTTCATCAAAAGTACAATAACAAAACTAGTTCCCATTCATTCTGTGTCCCCTTACACACTTGTGCTCTTTATCCGCTCTAAACGCTATAGAGCGAACGAGAAGGCGCTAGGAGCAAAGGAAAGTGGTTTTTCTAACAAACTCATATAATCAAGTGCACAACGTAGTCCAATTTGATTTTTTTCACATAGTTAGACATAATACAGTACTATGAAATGTTTCTGACCCAAAATATTACGAAATATGATTGTTTACATTAAAATGCAAAAGTTGATGAAAAAGTGTGATAAGGTGAAAAAAGTGACATTTTATGTCTAGAAAGTGACTTTTCATCAAAAGTACAATAACAAAACTAGTTCCCATTCATTCTGTGTCCCCTTACACACTTGTGCTCCTTATCCGCTCAAAACGCTATACAGCGAACGAGAAGGCGCTAGGAGCAAAGGAAAGTGGTTTTTCTAACAAACTCATATAATCAAGTGCACAACGTAGTCCAATTTGATTTTTTTCACATAGTTAGACATAATATAGTACTATGAAATGTTTCTGACCCAAAATATTACGAAATATGATTGTTTACATTAAAATGCAAAAGTTGATGAAAAAGTGTGATAAGGTGAAAAAAGTGACATTTTATGTCTAGAAAGTGACTTTTCATCAAAAGTACAATAACAAAACTAGTTCCCATTCATTCTGTGTCCCCTTACACACTTGTGCTCTTTATCCGCTCAAAACGCTATAGAGCGAACGAGAAGGCGCTAGGAGTTAAGGAAAGTGGTTTTTCTAACAAACTCATATAATCAAGTGCACAACGTAGTCCAATTTGATTTTTTTCACATAGTTAGACATAATATAGTACTATGAAATGTTTCTGACCCAAAATATTACGAAATATGATTGTTTACATTAAAATGCAAAAGTTGATGAAAAAGTGTGATAAGGTGAAAAAAGTGACATTTTATGTCTAGAAAGTGACTTTTCATCAAAAGTACAATAACAAAACTAGTTCCCATTCATTCTGTGTCCCCTTACACACTTGTGCTCCTTATCCGCTCAAAACGCTATACAGCGAACGAGAAGGCGCTAGGAGCAAAGGAAAGTGGTTTTTCTAACAAACTCATATAATCAAGTGCACAACGTAGTCCAATTTGATTTTTTTCACATAGTTAGACATAATATAGTACTATGAAATGTTTCTGACCCAAAATATTACGAAATATGATTGTTTACATTAAAATGCAAAAGTTGATGAAAAAGTGTGATAAGGTGAAAAAAGTGACATTTTATGTCTAGAAAGTGACTTTTCATCAAAAGTACAATAACAAAACTAGTTCCCATTCATTCTGTGTCCCCTTACACACTTGTGCTCTTTATCCGCTCAAAACGCTATACAGCGAACGAGAAGGCGCTAGGAGCAAAGGAAAGTGGTTTTTCTAACAAACTCATATAATCAAGTGCACAACGTAGTCCAATTTGATTTTTTTCACATAGTTAGACATAATATAGTACTATGAAATGTTTCTGACCCAAAATATTACGAAATATGATTGTTTACATTAAAATGCAAAAGTTGATGAAAAAGTATGATAAGGTGAAAAAGTGACATTTTATGTCTAGAAAGTGACTTTTCATCAAAAGTACAATAACAAAACTAGTTCCCATTCATTCTGTGTCCCCTTACACACTTGTGCTCTTTATCCGCTCAAAACGCTATAGAGCGAACGAGAAGGCGCTAGGAGCAAAGGAAAGTGGTTTTTCTAACAAACTCATATAATCAAGTGCACAACGTAGTCCAATTTGATTTTTTTCACATAGTTAGACATAATATAGTACTATGAAATGTTTCTGACCCAAAATATTACGAAATATGAATGTTTACATTAAAATGCAAAAGTTGATGAAAAAGTATGATAAGGTGAAAAAAGTGACATTTTATGTCTAGAAAGTGACTTTTCATCAAAAGTACAATAACAGAACTAGTTCCCATTCATTCTGTGTCCCCTTACACACTTGTGCTCTTTATCCGCTCAAAACGCTATAGAGCGAACGAGAAGGCGCTAGGAGCAAAGGAAAGTGGTTTTTCTAACAAACTCATATAATCAAGTGCACAACGTAGTCCAATTTGATTTTTTTCACATAGTTAGACATAATATAGTACTATGAAATGTTTCTGACCCAAAATATTACGAAATATGATTGTTTACATTAAAATGCAAAAGTTGATGAAAAAGTGTGATAAGGTGAAAAAAGTGACATTTTATGTCTAGAAAGTGACTTTTCATCAAAAGTACAATAACAAAACTAGTTCCCATTCATTCTGTGTCCCCTTACACACTTGTGCTCTTTATCCGCTCAAAACGCTATACAGCGAACGAGAAGGCGCTAGGAGCAAAGGAAAGTGGTTTTTCTAACAAACTCATATAATCAAGTGAACAACGTAGTCCAATTTGATTTTTTTCACATAGTTAGACATAATATAGTACTATGAAATGTTTCTGACCCAAAATATTACGAAATATGATTGTTTACATTAAAATGCAAAAGTTGATGAAAAAGTATGATAAGGTGAAAAAAGTGACATTTTATGTCTAGAAAGTGACTTTTCATCAAAAGTACAATAACAAAACTAGTTCCCATTCATTCTGTGTCCCCTTACACACTTGTGCTCTTTATCCGCTCAAAACGCTATACAGCGAACGAGAAGGCGCTAGGAGCAAAGGAAAGTGGTTTTTCTAACAAACTCATATAATCAAGTGAACAACGTAGTCCAATTTGATTTTTTTCACATAGTTAGACATAATATAGTACTATGAAATGTTTCTGACCCAAAATATTACGAAATATGATTGTTTACATTAAAATGCAAAAGTTGATGAAAAAGTATGATAAGGTGAAAAAAGTGACATTTTATGTCTAGAAAGTGACTTTTCATCAAAAGTACAATAACAAAACTAGTTCCCGTTCATTCTGTGTCCCCTTACACACTTGTGCTCTTTATCCGCTCAAAACGCTATACAGCGAACGAGAAGGCGCTAGGAGCAAAGGAAAGTGGTTTTTCTAACAAACTCATATAATCAAGTGCACAACGTAGTCCAATTTGATTTTTTTCACATAGTTAGACATAATATAGTACTATGAAATGTTTCTGACCCAAAATATTACGAAATATGATTGTTTACATTAAAATGCAAAAGTTGATGAAAAAGTGTGATAAGGTGAAAAAAGTGACATTTTATGTCTAGAAAGTGACTTTTCATCAAAAGTACAATAACAAAACTAGTTCCCATTCATTCTGTGTCCCCTTACACACTTGTGCTCTTTATCCGCTCAAAACGCTATACAGCGAACGAGAAGGCGCTAGGAGCAAAGGAAAGTGGTTTTTCTAACAAACTCATATAATCAAGTGCACAACGTACTCCAATTTGATTTTTTTCACATAGTTAGACATAATACAGTACTATGAAATGTTTCTGACCCAAAATATTACGAAATATGATTGTTTACATTAAAATGCAAAAGTTGATGAAAAAGTATGATAAGGTGAAAAAAGTGACATTTTATGTCTAGAAAGTGACTTTTCATCAAAAGTACAGTAACAAAACTAGTTCCCATTCATTCTGTGTCCCCTTAGACACTTGTGCTCTTTATCCGCTCAAAACGCTATAGAGCGAACGAGAAGGCGCTAGGAGCAAAGGAAAGTGGTTTTTCTAACAAACTCATATAATCAAGTGCACAACGTAGTCCAATTTGATTTTTTTCACATAGTTAGACATAATATAGTACTATGAAATGTTTCTGACCCAAAATATTATGAAATATGATTGTTTACATTAAAATGCAAAAGTTGATGAAAAAGTATGATAAGGTGAAAAAAGTGACATTTTATGTCTAGAAAGTGACTTTTCATCAAAAGTACAATAACAAAACTAGTTCCCATTCATTCTGTGTCCCCTTACACACTTGTGCTCTTTATCCGCTCAAAACGCTATAGAGCGAACGAGAAGGCGCTAGGAGCAAAGGAAAGTGGTTTTTCTAACAAACTCATATAATCAAGTGCACAACGTAGTCCAATTTGATTTTTTACACATAGTTAGACATAATATAGTACTATGAAATGTTTCTGACCCAAAATATTACGAAATATGATTGTTTACATTAAAATGCAAAAGTTGACGAAAAAGTATGATAAGTTGAAAAAAGTGACATTTTATGTCTAGAAAGTGACTTTTCATCAAAAGTACAATAACAAAACTAGTTCCCATTCATTCTGTGTCCCCTTACACACTTGTGCTCTTTATCCGCTCAAAACGCTATAGAGCGAACGAGAAGGCGCTAGGAGCAAAGGAAAGTGGTTTTTCTAACAAACTCATATAATCAAGTGCACAACGTAGTCCAATTTGATTTTTTTCACATAGTTAGACATAATATAGTACTATGAAATGTTTCTGACCCAAAATATTACGAAATATGATTGTTTACATTAAAATGCAAAAGTTGATGAAAAAGCATGATAAGGTGAAAAAAGTGACATTTTATGTCTAGAAAGTGACTTTTCATCAAAAGTACAATAACAAAACTAGTTCTCATTCATTCTGTGCCCCCTTACACACTTGTGCTCTTTATCCGCTCAAAACGCTATACAGCGAACGAGAAGGCGCTAGGAGCAAAGGAAAGTGGTTTTTCTAACAAACTCATATAATCAAGTGCACAACGTAGTCCAATTTGATTTTTTTCACATAGTTAGACATAATATAGTACTATGAAATGTTTCTGACCCAAAATATTACGAAATATGATTGTTTACATTAAAATGCAAAAGTTGATGAAAAAGTGTGATAAGGTGAAAAAAGTGACATTTTATGTCTAGAAAGTGACTTTTCATCAAAAGTACAATAACAAAACTAGTTCCCATTCATTCTGTGTCCCCTTACACACTTGTGCTCTTTATCCGCTCAAAACGCTATAGAGCGAACGAGAAGGCGCTAGGAGCAAAGGAAAGTGGTTTTTCTAACAAACTCATATAATCAAGTGCACAACGTAGTCCAATTTGATTTTTTTCACATAGTTAGACATAATATAGTACTATGAAATGTTTCTGACCCAAAATATTACGAAATATGATTGTTTACATTAAAATGCAAAAGTTGATGAAAAAGTATGATAAGGTGAAAAAAGTGACATTTTATGTCTAGAAAGTGACTTTTCATCAAAAGTACAATAACAAAACTAGTTCCCATTCATTCTGTGTCCCCTTACACACTTGTGCTCTTTATCCGCTCAAAACGCTATACAGCGAACGAGAAGGCGCTAGGAGCAAAGGAAAGTGGTTTTTCTAACAAACTCATATAATCAAGTGCACAACGTAGTCCAATTTGATTTTTTTCACATAGTTAGACATAATATAGTACTATGAAATGTTTCTGACCCAAAATATTACGAAATATGATTGTTTACATTAAAATGCAAAAGTTGATGAAAAAGTGTGATAAGGTGAAAAAAGTGACATTTTATGTCTAGAAAGTGACTTTTCATCAAAAGTGCAATAACAAAACTAGTTCCCATTCATTCTGTGTCCCCTTACACACTTGTGCTCTTTATCCGCTCAAAACGCTATAGAGCGAACGAGAAGGCGCTAGGAGCAAAGGAAAGTGGTTTTTCTAACAAACTCATATAATCAAGTGCACAACGTAGTCCAATTTGATTTTTTTCACATAGTTAGACATAATATAGTACTATGAAATGTTTCTGACCCAAAATATTACGAAATATGATTGTTTACATTAAAATGCAAAAGTTGATGAAAAAGTATGATAAGGTGAAAAAAGTGACATTTTATGTCTAGAAAGTGACTTTTCATCAAAAGTACAATAACAAAACTAGTTCCCATTCATTCTGTGTCCCCTTACACACTTGTGCTCTTTATCCGCTCAAAACGCTATACAGCGAACGAGAAGGCGCTAGGAGCAAAGGAAAGTGGTTTTTCTAACAAACTCATATAATCAAGTGCACAACGTAGTCCAATTTGATTTTTTTCACATAGTTAGACATAATATAGTACTATGAAATGTTTCTGACCCAAAATATTACGAAATATGATTGTTTACATTAAAATGCAAAAGTTGATGAAAAAGTATGATAAGGTGAAAAAAGTGACATTTTATGTCTAGAAAGTGACTTTTCATCAAAAGTACAATAACAAAACTAGTTCCCATTCATTCTGTGTCCCCTTACACACTTGTGCTCTTTATCCGCTCAAAACGCTATACAGCGAACGAGAAGGCGCTAGGAGCAAAGGAAAGTGGTTTTTCTAACAAACTCATATAATCAAGTGCACAACGTAGTCCAATTTGATTTTTTTCACATAGTTAGACATAATATAGTACTATGAAATGTTTCTGACCCAAAATATTACGAAATATGATTGTTTACATTAAAATGCAAAAGTTGATGAAAAAGTATGATAAGTTGAAAAAAGTGACATTTTATGTCTAGAAAGTGACTTTTCATCAAAAGTACAATAACAAAACTAGTTCCCATTCATTCTGTGTCCCCTTACACACTTGTGCTCTATATCCGCTCAAAACGCTATACAGCGAACGAGAAGGCGCTAGGAGCAAAGGAAAGTGGTTTTTCTAACAAACTCATATAATCAAGTGCACAACGTACTCCAATTTGATTTTTTTCACATAGTTAGACATAATACAGTACTATGAAATGTTTCTGACCCAAAATATTACGAAATATGATTGTTTACATTAAAATGCAAAAGTTGATGAAAAAGTATGATAAGGTGAAAAAAGTGACATTTTATGTCTAGAACGTGACTTTTCATCAAAAGTACAATAACAAAACTAGTTCCCATTCATTCTGTGTCTCCTTACACACTTGTGCTCTTTATCCGCTCAAAACGCTATACAGCGAACGAGAAGGCGCTAGGAGCAAAGGAAAGTGGTTTTTCTAACAAACTCATATAATCAAGTGCACAACGTAGTCCAATTTGATTTTTTTCACATAGTTAGACATAATATAGTACTATGAAATGTTTCTGACCCAAAATATTACGAAATATGATTGTTTACATTAAAATGCAAAAGTTGATGAAAAAGCATGATAAGGTGAAAAAAGTGACATTTTATGTCTAGAAAGTGACTTTTCATCAAAAGTACAATAACAAAACTAGTTCTCATTCATTCTGTGCCCCCTTACACACTTGTGCTCTTTATCCGCTCAAAACGCTATACAGCGAACGAGAAGGCGCTAGGAGCAAAGGAAAGTGGTTTTTCTAACAAACTCATATAATCAAGTGCACAACGTAGTCCAATTTGATTTTTTTCACATAGTTAGACATAATATAGTACTATGAAATGTTTCTGACCCAAAATATTACGAAATATGATTGTTTACATTAAAATGCAAAAGTTGATGAAAAAGTGTGATAAGGTGAAAAAAGTGACATTTTATGTCTAGAAAGTGACTTTTCATCAAAAGTACAATAACAAAACTAGTTCCCATTCATTCTGTGTCCCCTTACACACTTGTGCTCTTTATCCGCTCAAAACGCTATACAGCGAACGAGAAGGCGCTAGGAGCAAAGGAAAGTGGTTTTTCTAACAAACTCATATAATCAGTTGCCCGACCTAGTCCAATTTGATTTTTTTCACATAGTTAGACATAATATAGTACTATGAAATGTTTCTGACCCAAAATATTACGAAATATGATTGTTTACATTAAAATGCAAAAGTTGATGAAAAAGTATGATAAGGTGAAAAAAGTGACATTTTATGTCTAGAAAGTGACTTTTCATCAAAAGTACAATAACAAAACTAGTTCCCATTCATTCTGTGTCCCCTTACACACTTGTGCTCTTTATCCGCTCAAAACGCTATACAGCGAACGAGAAGGCGCTAGGAGCAAAGGAAAGTGGTTTTTCTAACAAACTCATATAATCAAGTGCACAACGTAGTCCAATTTGATTTTTTTCACATAGTTAGACATAATATAGTACTATGAAATGTTTCTGACCCAAAATATTACGAAATATGATTGTTTACATTAAAATGCAAAAGTTGATGAAAAAGTGTGATAAGGTGAAAAAAGTGACATTTTATGTCTAGAAAGTGACTTTTCATCAAAAGTGCAATAACAAAACTAGTTCCCATTCATTCTGTGTCCCCTTACACACTTGTGCTCTTTATCCGCTCAAAACGCTATAGAGCGAACGAGAAGGCGCTAGGAGCAAAGGAAAGTGGTTTTTCTAACAAACTCATATAATCAAGTGCACAACGTAGTCCAATTTGATTTTTTTCACATAGTTAGACATAATATAGTACTATGAAATGTTTCTGACCCAAAATATTACGAAATATGATTGTTTACATTAAAATGCAAAAGTTGATGAAAAGTGTGATAAGGTGAAAAAAGTGACATTTTATGTCTAGAAAGTGACTTTTCATCAAAAGTACAATAACAAAACTAGTTCCCATTCATTCTGTGTCCCCTTACACACTTGTGCTCTTTATCCGCTCAAAACGCTATAGAGCGAACGAGAAGGCGCTAGGAGCAAAGGAAAGTGGTTTTTCTAACAAACTCATATAATCAAGTGCACAACGTAGTCCAATTTGATTTTTTTCACATAGTTAGACATAATATAGTACTATGAAATGTTTCTGACCCAAAATATTACGAAATATGATTGTTTACATTAAAATGCAAAAGTTGATGAAAAAGTATGATAAGGTGAAAAAAGTGACATTTTATGTCTAGAAAGTGACTTTTCATCAAAAGTACAATAACAAAACTAGTTCCCATTCATTCTGTGTCCCCTTACACACTTGTGCTCTTTATCCGCTCAAAACGCTATACAGCGAACGAGAAGGCGCTAGGAGCAAAGGAAAGTGGTTTTTCTAACAAACTCATATAATCAAGTGCACAACGTAGTCCAATTTGATTTTTTTCACATAGTTAGACATAATATAGTACTATGAAATGTTTCTGACCCAAAATATTACGAAATATGATTGTTTACATTAAAATGCAAAAGTTGACGAAAAAGTATGATAAGGTGAAAAAAGTGACATTTTATGTCTAGAAAGTGACTTTTCATCAAAAGTACAATAACAAAACTAGTTCCCATTCATTCTGTGTCCCCTTACACACTTGTGCTCTTTATCCGCTCAAAACGCTATAGAGCGAACGAGAAGGCGCTAGGAGCAAAGGAAAGTGGTTTTTCTAACAAACTCATATAATCAAGTGCACAACGTAGTCCAATTTGATTTTTTTCACATAGTTAGACATAATATAGTACTATGAAATGTTTCTGACCCAAAATATTACGAAATATGATTGTTTACATTAAAATGCAAAAGTTGATGAAAAAGTATGATAAGTTGAAAAAAGTGACATTTTATGTCTAGAAAGTGACTTTTCATCAAAAGTACAATAACAAAACTAGTTCCCATTCATTCTGTGTCCCCTTACACACTTGTGCTCTTTATCCGCTCAAAACGCTATACAGCGAACGAGAAGGCGCTAGGAGCAAAGGAAAGTGGTTTTTCTAACAAACTCATATAATCAAGTGCACAACGTACTCCAATTTGATTTTTTTCACATAGTTAGACATAATACAGTACTATGAAATGTTTCTGACCCAAAATATTACGAAATATGATTGTTTACATTAAAATGCAAAAGTTGATGAAAAAGTATGATAAGGTGAAAAAAGTGACATTTTATGTCTAGAACGTGACTTTTCATCAAAAGTACAATAACAAAACTAGTTCCCATTCATTCTGTGTCTCCTTACACACTTGTGCTCTTTATCCGCTCTAAACGCTATACAGCGAACGAGAAGGCGCTAGGAGCAAAGGAAAGTGGTTTTTCTAACAAACTCATATAATCAAGTGCACAACGTAGTCCAATTTGATTTTTTTCACATAGTTAGACATAATATAGTACTATGAAATGTTTCTGACCCAAAATATTACGAAATATGATTGTTTACATTAAAATGCAAAAGTTGATGAAAAAGTATGATAAGGTGAAAAAAGTGACATTTTATGTCTAGAAAGTGACTTTTCATCAAAAGTACAATAACAAAACTAGTTCCCATTCATTCTGTGTCTCCTTACACACTTGTGCTCTTTATCCGCTCTAAACGCTATACAGCGAACGAGAAGGCGCTAGGAGCAAAGGAAAGTGGTTTTTCTAACAAACTCATATAATCAAGTGCACAACGTAGTCCAATTTGATTTTTTTCACATAGTTAGACATAATATAGTACTATGAAATGTTTCTGACCCAAAATATTACGAAATATGATTGTTTACATTAAAATGCAAAAGTTGATGAAAAAGTATGATAAGGTGAAAAAAGTGACATTTTATGTCTAGAAAGTGACTTTTCATCAAAAGTACAATAACAAAACTAGTTCCCATTCATTCTGTGTCTCCTTACACACTTGTGCTCTTTATCCGCTCTAAACGCTATACAACGAACGAGAAGGCGCTAGGAGCAAAGGAAAGTGGTTTTTCTAACAAACTCATATAATCAAGTGCACAACGTAGTCCAATTTGATTTTTTTCACATAGTTAGACATAATATAGTACTATGAAATGTTTCTGACCCAAAATATTACGAAATATGATTGTTTACATTAAAATGCAAAAGTTGATGAAAAAGTATGATAAGGTGAAAAAAGTGACATTTTATGTCTAGAAAGTGACTTTTCATCAAAAGTACAATAACAAAACTAGTTCCCATTCATTCTGTGTCCCCTTACACACTTGTGCTCTTTATCCGCTCAAAACGCTATACAGCGAACGAGAAGGCGCTAGGAGCAAAGGAAAGTGGTTTTTCTAACAAACTCATATAATCAAGTGCACAACGTAGTCCAATTTGATTTTTTTCACATAGTTAGACATAATATAGTACTATGAAATGTTTCTGACCCAAAATATTACGAAATATGATTGTTTACATTAAAATGCAAAAGTTGACGAAAAAGTATGATAAGGTGAAAAAAGTGACATTTTATGTCTAGAAAGTGACTTTTCATCAAAAGTACAATAACAAAACTAGTTCCCATTCATTCTGTGTCCCCTTACACACTTGTGCTCTTTATCCGCTCAAAACGCTATACAGCGAACGAGAAGGCGCTAGGAGCAAAGGAAAGTGGTTTTTCTAACAAACTCATATAATCAAGTGCACAACGTAGTCCAATTTGATTTTTTTCACATAGTTAGACATAATATAGTACTATGAAATGTTTCTGACCCAAAATATTACGAAATATGATTGTTTACATTAAAATGCAAAAGTTGATGAAAAAGTATGATAAGGTGAAAAAAGTGACATTTTATGTCTAGAAAGTGACTTTTCATCAAAAGTACAATAACAAAACTAGTTCCCGTTCATTCTGTGTCCCCTTACACACTTGTGCTCTTTATCCGCTCAAAACGCTATAGAGCGAACGAGAAGGCGCTAGGAGCAAAGGAAAGTGGTTTTTCTAACAAACTCATATAATCAAGTGCACAACGTAGTCCAATTTGATTTTTTTCACATAGTTAGACATAATATAGTACTATGAAATGTTTCTGACCCAAAATATTACGAAATATGATTGTTTACATTAAAATGCAAAAGTTGATGAAAAAGTATGATAAGGTGAAAAAAGTGACATTTTATGTCTAGAAAGTGACTTTTCATCAAAAGTACAATAACAAAACTAGTTCCCATTCATTCTGTGTCCCCTTACACACTTGTGCTCTTTATCCGCTCAAAACGCCATACAGCGAACGAGAAGGAGCTAGGAGCAAAGGAAAGTGGTTTTTCTAACAAACTCATATAATCAAGTGCACAACGTAGTCCAATTTGATTTTTTTCACATAGTTAGACATAATATAGTACTATGAAATGTTTCTGACCCAAAATATTACGAAATATGATTGTTTACATTAAAATGCAAAAGTTGATGAAAAAGTATGATAAGGTGAAAAAAGTGACATTTTATGTCTAGAAAGTGACTTTTCATCAAAAGTACAATAACAAAACTAGTTCCCGTTCATTCTGTGTCCCCTTACACACTTGTGCTCTTTATCCGCTCAAAACGCTATACAGCGAACGAGAAGGAGCTAGGAGCAAAGGAAAGTGGTTTTTCTAACAAACTCATATAATCAAGTGCACAACGTACTCCAATTTGATTTTTTTCACATAGTTAGACATAATACACTACTATGAAATGTTTCTGACCCAAAATATTACGAAATATGATTGTTTACATTAAAATGCAAAAGTTGATGAAAAAGTATGATAAGGTGAAAAAAGTGACATTTTATGTCTAGAAAGTGACTTTTCATCAAAAGTACAATAACAAAACTAGTTCCCGTTCATTCTGTGTCCCCTTACACACTTGTGCTCTTTATCCGCTCAAAACGCTATACAGCGAACGAGAAGGCGCTAGGAGCAAAGGAAAGTGGTTTTTCTAACAAACTCATATAATCAAGTGCACAACGTAGTCCAATTTGATTTTTTTCACATAGTTAGACATAATATAGTACTATGAAATGTTTCTGACCCAAAATATTATGAAATATGATTGTTTACATTAAAATGCAAAAGTTGATGAAAAAGTATGATAAGGTGAAAAAAGTGACATTTTATGTCTAGAAAGTCACTTTTCATCAAAAGTACAATAACAAAACTAGTTCCCATTCATCCTGTGTCCCCTTACACACTTGTGCTCTTTATCCGCTCAAAACGCTATACAGCGAACGAGAAGGCGCTAGGAGCAAAGGAAAGTGGTTTTTCTAACAAACTCATATAATCAGTGCACGACGTACTCCAATTTGATTTTTTTCACATAGTTAGACATAATATAGTACTATGAAATGTTTCTGACCCAAAATATTACGAAATATGATTGTTTACATTAAAATGCAAAAGTTGATGAAAAAGTATGATAAGGTGAAAAAAGTGACATTTTATGTCTAGAAAGTCACTTTTCATCAAAAGTACAATAACAAAACTAGTTCCCATTCATCCTGTGTCCCCTTACACACTTGTGCTCTTTATCCGCTCAAAACGCTATACAGCGAACGAGAAGGCGCTAGGAGCAAAGGAAAGTGGTTTTTCTAACAAACTCATATAATCAGTGCACGACGTACTCCAATTTGATTTTTTTCACATAGTTAGACATAATATAGTACTATGAAATGTTTCTGACCCAAAATATTACGAAATATGATTGTTTACATTAAAATGCAAAAGTTGATGAAAAAGTATGATAAGGTGAAAAAAGTGACATTTTATGTCTAGAAAGTCACTTTTCATCAAAAGTACAATAACAAAACTAGTTCCCATTCATCCTGTGTCCCCTTACACACTTGTGCTCTTTATCCGCTCAAAACGCTATACAGCGAACGAGAAGGCGCTAGGAGCAAAGGAAAGTGGTTTTTCTAACAAACTCATATAATCAGTGCACGACGTACTCCAATTTGATTTTTTTCACATAGTTAGACATAATATAGTACTATGAAATGTTTCTGACCCAAAATATTACGAAATATGATTGTTTACATTAAAATGCAAAAGTTGATGAAAAAGTATGATAAGGTGAAAAAAGTGACATTTTATGTCTAGAAAGTCACTTTTCATCAAAAGTACAATAACAAAACTAGTTCCCATTCATCCTGTGTCCCCTTACACACTTGTGCTCTTTATCCGCTCAAAACGCTATACAGCGAACGAGAAGGCGCTAGGAGCAAAGGAAAGTGGTTTTTCTAACAAACTCATATAATCAGTGCACGACGTACTCCAATTTGATTTTTTTCACATAGTTAGACATAATATAGTACTATGAAATGTTTCTGACCCAAAATATTACGAAATATGATTGTTTACATTAAAATGCAAAAGTTGATGAAAAAGTATGATAAGGTGAAAAAAGTGACATTTTATGTCTAGAAAGTCACTTTTCATCAAAAGTACAATAACAAAACTAGTTCCCATTCATCCTGTGTCCCCTTACACACTTGTGCTCTTTATCCGCTCAAAACGCTATACAGCGAACGAGAAGGCGCTAGGAGCAAAGGAAAGTGGTTTTTCTAACAAACTCATATAATCAGTGCCCGACCTACTCCAATTTGATTTTTTTCACATAGTTAGACATAATATAGTACTATGAAATGTTTCTGACCCAAAATATTACGAAATATGATTGTTTACATTAAAATGCAAAAGTTGATGAAAAAGTATGATAAGGTGAAAAAAGTGACATTTTATGTCTAGAAAGTCACTTTTCATCAAAAGTACAATAACAAAACTAGTTCCCATTCATCCTGTGTCCCCTTACACACTTGTGCTCTTTATCCGCTCAAAACGCTATACAGCGAACGAGAAGGCGCTAGGAGCAAAGGAAAGTGGTTTTTCTAACAAACTCATATAATCAGTGCACGACGTACTCCAATTTGATTTTTTTCACATAGTTAGACATAATATAGTACTATGAAATGTTTCTGACCCAAAATATTACGAAATATGATTGTTTACATTAAAATGCAAAAGTTGATGAAAAAGTATGATAAGGTGAAAAAAGTGACATTTTATGTCTAGAAAGTCACTTTTCATCAAAAGTACAATAACAAAACTAGTTCCCATTCATCCTGTGTCCCCTTACACACTTGTGCTCTTTATCCGCTCAAAACGCTATACAGCGAACGAGAAGGCGCTAGGAGCAAAGGAAAGTGGTTTTTCTAACAAACTCATATAATCAGTGCACGACGTACTCCAATTTGATTTTTTTCACATAGTTAGACATAATATAGTACTATGAAATGTTTCTGACCCAAAATATTACGAAATATGATTGTTTACATTAAAATGCAAAAGTTGATGAAAAAGTATGATAAGGTGAAAAAAGTGACATTTTATGTCTAGAAAGTCACTTTTCATCAAAAGTACAATAACAAAACTAGTTCCCATTCATCCTGTGTCCCCTTACACACTTGTGCTCTTTATCCGCTCAAAACGCTATACAGCGAACGAGAAGGCGCTAGGAGCAAAGGAAAGTGGTTTTTCTAACAAACTCATATAATCAGTGCACGACGTACTCCAATTTGATTTTTTTCACATAGTTAGACATAATATAGTACTATGAAATGTTTCTGACCCAAAATATTACGAAATATGATTGTTTACATTAAAATGCAAAAGTTGATGAAAAAGTATGATAAGGTGAAAAAAGTGACATTTTATGTCTAGAAAGTCACTTTTCATCAAAAGTACAATAACAAAACTAGTTCCCATTCATCCTGTGTCCCCTTACACACTTGTGCTCTTTATCCGCTCAAAACGCTATACAGCGAACGAGAAGGCGCTAGGAGCAAAGGAAAGTGGTTTTTCTAACAAACTCATATAATCAGTGCACGACGTACTCCAATTTGATTTTTTTCACATAGTTAGACATAATATAGTACTATGAAATGTTTCTGACCCAAAATATTACGAAATATGATTGTTTACATTAAAATGCAAAAGTTGATGAAAAAGTATGATAAGGTGAAAAAAGTGACATTTTATGTCTAGAAAGTCACTTTTCATCAAAAGTACAATAACAAAACTAGTTCCCATTCATCCTGTGTCCCCTTACACACTTGTGCTCTTTATCCGCTCAAAACGCTATACAGCGAACGAGAAGGCGCTAGGAGCAAAGGAAAGTGGTTTTTCTAACAAACTCATATAATCAGTGCACGACGTACTCCAATTTGATTTTTTTCACATAGTTAGACATAATATAGTACTATGAAATGTTTCTGACCCAAAATATTACGAAATATGATTGTTTACATTAAAATGCAAAAGTTGATGAAAAAGTATGATAAGGTGAAAAAAGTGACATTTTATGTCTAGAAAGTCACTTTTCATCAAAAGTACAATAACAAAACTAGTTCCCATTCATCCTGTGTCCCCTTACACACTTGTGCTCTTTATCCGCTCAAAACGCTATACAGCGAACGAGAAGGCGCTAGGAGCAAAGGAAAGTGGTTTTTCTAACAAACTCATATAATCAGTGCACGACGTACTCCAATTTGATTTTTTTCACATAGTTAGACATAATATAGTACTATGAAATGTTTCTGACCCAAAATATTACGAAATATGATTGTTTACATTAAAATGCAAAAGTTGATGAAAAAGTATGATAAGGTGAAAAAAGTGACATTTTATGTCTAGAAAGTCACTTTTCATCAAAAGTACAATAACAAAACTAGTTCCCATTCATCCTGTGTCCCCTTACACACTTGTGCTCTTTATCCGCTCAAAACGCTATACAGCGAACGAGAAGGCGCTAGGAGCAAAGGAAAGTGGTTTTTCTAACAAACTCATATAATCAGTGCACGACGTACTCCAATTTGATTTTTTTCACATAGTTAGACATAATATAGTACTATGAAATGTTTCTGACCCAAAATATTACGAAATATGATTGTTTACATTAAAATGCAAAAGTTGATGAAAAAGTATGATAAGGTGAAAAAAGTGACATTTTATGTCTAGAAAGTCACTTTTCATCAAAAGTACAATAACAAAACTAGTTCCCATTCATCCTGTGTCCCCTTACACACTTGTGCTCTTTATCCGCTCAAAACGCTATACAGCGAACGAGAAGGCGCTAGGAGCAAAGGAAAGTGGTTTTTCTAACAAACTCATATAATCAGTGCACGACGTACTCCAATTTGATTTTTTTCACATAGTTAGACATAATATAGTACTATGAAATGTTTCTGACCCAAAATATTACGAAATATGATTGTTTACATTAAAATGCAAAAGTTGATGAAAAAGTATGATAAGGTGAAAAAAGTGACATTTTATGTCTAGAAAGTCACTTTTCATCAAAAGTACAATAACAAAACTAGTTCCCATTCATCCTGTGTCCCCTTACACACTTGTGCTCTTTATCCGCTCAAAACGCTATACAGCGAACGAGAAGGCGCTAGGAGCAAAGGAAAGTGGTTTTTCTAACAAACTCATATAATCAGTGCACGACGTACTCCAATTTGATTTTTTTCACATAGTTAGACATAATATAGTACTATGAAATGTTTCTGACCCAAAATATTACGAAATATGATTGTTTACATTAAAATGCAAAAGTTGATGAAAAAGTATGATAAGGTGAAAAAAGTGACATTTTATGTCTAGAAAGTCACTTTTCATCAAAAGTACAATAACAAAACTAGTTCCCATTCATCCTGTGTCCCCTTACACACTTGTGCTCTTTATCCGCTCAAAACGCTATACAGCGAACGAGAAGGCGCTAGGAGCAAAGGAAAGTGGTTTTTCTAACAAACTCATATAATCAGTGCACGACGTACTCCAATTTGATTTTTTTCACATAGTTAGACATAATATAGTACTATGAAATGTTTCTGACCCAAAATATTACGAAATATGATTGTTTACATTAAAATGCAAAAGTTGATGAAAAAGTATGATAAGGTGAAAAAAGTGACATTTTATGTCTAGAAAGTCACTTTTCATCAAAAGTACAATAACAAAACTAGTTCCCATTCATCCTGTGTCCCCTTACACACTTGTGCTCTTTATCCGCTCAAAACGCTATACAGCGAACGAGAAGGCGCTAGGAGCAAAGGAAAGTGGTTTTTCTAACAAACTCATATAATCAGTGCACGACCTACTCCAATTTGATTTTTTTCACATAGTTAGACATAATATAGTACTATGAAATGTTTCTGACCCAAAATATTACGAAATATGATTGTTTACATTAAAATGCAAAAGTTGATGAAAAAGTATGATAAGGTGAAAAAAGTGACATTTTATGTCTAGAAAGTCACTTTTCATCAAAAGTACAATAACAAAACTAGTTCCCATTCATCCTGTGTCCCCTTACACACTTGTGCTCTTTATCCGCTCAAAACGCTATACAGCGAACGAGAAGGCGCTAGGAGCAAAGGAAAGTGGTTTTTCTAACAAACTCATATAATCAGTGCACGACCTACTCCAATTTGATTTTTTTCACATAGTTAGACATAATATAGTACTATGAAATGTTTCTGACCCAAAATATTACGAAATATGATTGTTTACATTAAAATGCAAAAGTTGATGAAAAAGTATGATAAGGTGAAAAAAGTGACATTTTATGTCTAGAAAGTCACTTTTCATCAAAAGTACAATAACAAAACTAGTTCCCATTCATCCTGTGTCCCCTTACACACTTGTGCTCTTTATCCGCTCAAAACGCTATACAGCGAACGAGAAGGCGCTAGGAGCAAAGGAAAGTGGTTTTTCTAACAAACTCATATAATCAGTGCACGACCTACTCCAATTTGATTTTTTTCACATAGTTAGACATAATATAGTACTATGAAATGTTTCTGACCCAAAATATTACGAAATATGATTGTTTACATTAAAATGCAAAAGTTGATGAAAAAGTATGATAAGGTGAAAAAAGTGACATTTTATGTCTAGAAAGTCACTTTTCATCAAAAGTACAATAACAAAACTAGTTCCCATTCATCCTGTGTCCCCTTACACACTTGTGCTCTTTATCCGCTCAAAACGCTATACAGCGAACGAGAAGGCGCTAGGAGCAAAGGAAAGTGGTTTTTCTAACAAACTCATATAATCAGTGCACGACCTACTCCAATTTGATTTTTTTCACATAGTTAGACATAATATAGTACTATGAAATGTTTCTGACCCAAAATATTACGAAATATGATTGTTTACATTAAAATGCAAAAGTTGATGAAAAAGTATGATAAGGTGAAAAAAGTGACATTTTATGTCTAGAAAGTCACTTTTCATCAAAAGTACAATAACAAAACTAGTTCCCATTCATCCTGTGTCCCCTTACACACTTGTGCTCTTTATCCGCTCAAAACGCTATACAGCGAACGAGAAGGCGCTAGGAGCAAAGGAAAGTGGTTTTTCTAACAAACTCATATAATCAGTGCACGACCTACTCCAATTTGATTTTTTTCACATAGTTAGACATAATATAGTACTATGAAATGTTTCTGACCCAAAATATTACGAAATATGATTGTTTACATTAAAATGCAAAAGTTGATGAAAAAGTATGATAAGGTGAAAAAAGTGACATTTTATGTCTAGAAAGTCACTTTTCATCAAAAGTACAATAACAAAACTAGTTCCCATTCATCCTGTGTCCCCTTACACACTTGTGCTCTTTATCCGCTCAAAACGCTATACAGCGAACGAGAAGGCGCTAGGAGCAAAGGAAAGTGGTTTTTCTAACAAACTCATATAATCAGTGCACGACCTACTCCAATTTGATTTTTTTCACATAGTTAGACATAATATAGTACTATGAAATGTTTCTGACCCAAAATATTACGAAATATGATTGTTTACATTAAAATGCAAAAGTTGATGAAAAAGTATGATAAGGTGAAAAAAGTGACATTTTATGTCTAGAAAGTCACTTTTCATCAAAAGTACAATAACAAAACTAGTTCCCATTCATCCTGTGTCCCCTTACACACTTGTGCTCTTTATCCGCTCAAAACGCTATACAGCGAACGAGAAGGCGCTAGGAGCAAAGGAAAGTGGTTTTTCTAACAAACTCATATAATCAGTGCCCGACCTACTCCAATTTGATTTTTTTCACATAGTTAGACATAATATAGTACTATGAAATGTTTCTGACCCAAAATATTACGAAATATGATTGTTTACATTAAAATGCAAAAGTTGATGAAAAAGTATGATAAGGTGAAAAAAGTGACATTTTATGTCTAGAAAGTCACTTTTCATCAAAAGTACAATAACAAAACTAGTTCCCATTCATCCTGTGTCCCCTTACACACTTGTGCTCTTTATCCGCTCAAAACGCTATACAGCGAACGAGAAGGCGCTAGGAGCAAAGGAAAGTGGTTTTTCTAACAAACTCATATAATCAGTGCCCGACCTACTCCAATTTGATTTTTTTCACATAGTTAGACATAATATAGTACTATGAAATGTTTCTGACCCAAAATATTACGAAATATGATTGTTTACATTAAAATGCAAAAGTTGATGAAAAAGTATGATAAGGTGAAAAAAGTGACATTTTATGTCTAGAAAGTCACTTTTCATCAAAAGTACAATAACAAAACTAGTTCCCATTCATCCTGTGTCCCCTTACACACTTGTGCTCTTTATCCGCTCAAAACGCTATACAGCGAACGAGAAGGCGCTAGGAGCAAAGGAAAGTGGTTTTTCTAACAAACTCATATAATCAGTGCCCGACCTACTCCAATTTGATTTTTTTCACATAGTTAGACATAATATAGTACTATGAAATGTTTCTGACCCAAAATATTACGAAATATGATTGTTTACATTAAAATGCAAAAGTTGATGAAAAAGTATGATAAGGTGAAAAAAGTGACATTTTATGTCTAGAAAGTCACTTTTCATCAAAAGTACAATAACAAAACTAGTTCCCATTCATCCTGTGTCCCCTTACACACTTGTGCTCTTTATCCGCTCAAAACGCTATACAGCGAACGAGAAGGCGCTAGGAGCAAAGGAAAGTGGTTTTTCTAACAAACTCATATAATCAGTGCCCGACCTACTCCAATTTGATTTTTTTCACATAGTTAGACATAATATAGTACTATGAAATGTTTCTGACCCAAAATATTACGAAATATGATTGTTTACATTAAAATGCAAAAGTTGATGAAAAAGTATGATAAGGTGAAAAAAGTGACATTTTATGTCTAGAAAGTCACTTTTCATCAAAAGTACAATAACAAAACTAGTTCCCATTCATCCTGTGTCCCCTTACACACTTGTGCTCTTTATCCGCTCAAAACGCTATACAGCGAACGAGAAGGCGCTAGGAGCAAAGGAAAGTGGTTTTTCTAACAAACTCATATAATCAGTGCCCGACCTACTCCAATTTGATTTTTTTCACATAGTTAGACATAATATAGTACTATGAAATGTTTCTGACCCAAAATATTACGAAATATGATTGTTTACATTAAAATGCAAAAGTTGATGAAAAAGTATGATAAGGTGAAAAAAGTGACATTTTATGTCTAGAAAGTCACTTTTCATCAAAAGTACAATAACAAAACTAGTTCCCATTCATCCTGTGTCCCCTTACACACTTGTGCTCTTTATCCGCTCAAAACGCTATACAGCGAACGAGAAGGCGCTAGGAGCAAAGGAAAGTGGTTTTTCTAACAAACTCATATAATCAGTGCCCGACCTACTCCAATTTGATTTTTTTCACATAGTTAGACATAATATAGTACTATGAAATGTTTCTGACCCAAAATATTACGAAATATGATTGTTTACATTAAAATGCAAAAGTTGATGAAAAAGTATGATAAGGTGAAAAAAGTGACATTTTATGTCTAGAAAGTCACTTTTCATCAAAAGTACAATAACAAAACTAGTTCCCATTCATCCTGTGTCCCCTTACACACTTGTGCTCTTTATCCGCTCAAAACGCTATACAGCGAACGAGAAGGCGCTAGGAGCAAAGGAAAGTGGTTTTTCTAACAAACTCATATAATCAGTGCCCGACCTACTCCAATTTGATTTTTTTCACATAGTTAGACATAATATAGTACTATGAAATGTTTCTGACCCAAAATATTACGAAATATGATTGTTTACATTAAAATGCAAAAGTTGATGAAAAAGTATGATAAGGTGAAAAAAGTGACATTTTATGTCTAGAAAGTCACTTTTCATCAAAAGTACAATAACAAAACTAGTTCCCATTCATCCTGTGTCCCCTTACACACTTGTGCTCTTTATCCGCTCAAAACGCTATACAGCGAACGAGAAGGCGCTAGGAGCAAAGGAAAGTGGTTTTTCTAACAAACTCATATAATCAGTGCCCGACCTACTCCAATTTGATTTTTTTCACATAGTTAGACATAATATAGTACTATGAAATGTTTCTGACCCAAAATATTACGAAATATGATTGTTTACATTAAAATGCAAAAGTTGATGAAAAAGTATGATAAGGTGAAAAAAGTGACATTTTATGTCTAGAAAGTCACTTTTCATCAAAAGTACAATAACAAAACTAGTTCCCATTCATCCTGTGTCCCCTTACACACTTGTGCTCTTTATCCGCTCAAAACGCTATACAGCGAACGAGAAGGCGCTAGGAGCAAAGGAAAGTGGTTTTTCTAACAAACTCATATAATCAGTGCCCGACCTACTCCAATTTGATTTTTTTCACATAGTTAGACATAATATAGTACTATGAAATGTTTCTGACCCAAAATATTACGAAATATGATTGTTTACATTAAAATGCAAAAGTTGATGAAAAAGTATGATAAGGTGAAAAAAGTGACATTTTATGTCTAGAAAGTCACTTTTCATCAAAAGTACAATAACAAAACTAGTTCCCATTCATCCTGTGTCCCCTTACACACTTGTGCTCTTTATCCGCTCAAAACGCTATACAGCGAACGAGAAGGCGCTAGGAGCAAAGGAAAGTGGTTTTTCTAACAAACTCATATAATCAGTGCCCGACCTACTCCAATTTGATTTTTTTCACATAGTTAGACATAATATAGTACTATGAAATGTTTCTGACCCAAAATATTACGAAATATGATTGTTTACATTAAAATGCAAAAGTTGATGAAAAAGTATGATAAGGTGAAAAAAGTGACATTTTATGTCTAGAAAGTCACTTTTCATCAAAAGTACAATAACAAAACTAGTTCCCATTCATCCTGTGTCCCCTTACACACTTGTGCTCTTTATCCGCTCAAAACGCTATACAGCGAACGAGAAGGCGCTAGGAGCAAAGGAAAGTGGTTTTTCTAACAAACTCATATAATCAGTGCCCGACCTACTCCAATTTGATTTTTTTCACATAGTTAGACATAATATAGTACTATGAAATGTTTCTGACCCAAAATATTACGAAATATGATTGTTTACATTAAAATGCAAAAGTTGATGAAAAAGTATGATAAGGTGAAAAAAGTGACATTTTATGTCTAGAAAGTCACTTTTCATCAAAAGTACAATAACAAAACTAGTTCCCATTCATCCTGTGTCCCCTTACACACTTGTGCTCTTTATCCGCTCAAAACGCTATACAGCGAACGAGAAGGCGCTAGGAGCAAAGGAAAGTGGTTTTTCTAACAAACTCATATAATCAGTGCCCGACCTACTCCAATTTGATTTTTTTCACATAGTTAGACATAATATAGTACTATGAAATGTTTCTGACCCAAAATATTACGAAATATGATTGTTTACATTAAAATGCAAAAGTTGATGAAAAAGTATGATAAGGTGAAAAAAGTGACATTTTATGTCTAGAAAGTCACTTTTCATCAAAAGTACAATAACAAAACTAGTTCCCATTCATCCTGTGTCCCCTTACACACTTGTGCTCTTTATCCGCTCAAAACGCTATACAGCGAACGAGAAGGCGCTAGGAGCAAAGGAAAGTGGTTTTTCTAACAAACTCATATAATCAGTGCCCGACCTACTCCAATTTGATTTTTTTCACATAGTTAGACATAATATAGTACTATGAAATGTTTCTGACCCAAAATATTACGAAATATGATTGTTTACATTAAAATGCAAAAGTTGATGAAAAAGTATGATAAGGTGAAAAAAGTGACATTTTATGTCTAGAAAGTCACTTTTCATCAAAAGTACAATAACAAAACTAGTTCCCATTCATCCTGTGTCCCCTTACACACTTGTGCTCTTTATCCGCTCAAAACGCTATACAGCGAACGAGAAGGCGCTAGGAGCAAAGGAAAGTGGTTTTTCTAACAAACTCATATAATCAGTGCCCGACCTACTCCAATTTGATTTTTTTCACATAGTTAGACATAATATAGTACTATGAAATGTTTCTGACCCAAAATATTACGAAATATGATTGTTTACATTAAAATGCAAAAGTTGATGAAAAAGTATGATAAGGTGAAAAAAGTGACATTTTATGTCTAGAAAGTCACTTTTCATCAAAAGTACAATAACAAAACTAGTTCCCATTCATCCTGTGTCCCCTTACACACTTGTGCTCTTTATCCGCTCAAAACGCTATACAGCGAACGAGAAGGCGCTAGGAGCAAAGGAAAGTGGTTTTTCTAACAAACTCATATAATCAGTGCCCGACCTACTCCAATTTGATTTTTTTCACATAGTTAGACATAATATAGTACTATGAAATGTTTCTGACCCAAAATATTACGAAATATGATTGTTTACATTAAAATGCAAAAGTTGATGAAAAAGTATGATAAGGTGAAAAAAGTGACATTTTATGTCTAGAAAGTCACTTTTCATCAAAAGTACAATAACAAAACTAGTTCCCATTCATCCTGTGTCCCCTTACACACTTGTGCTCTTTATCCGCTCAAAACGCTATACAGCGAACGAGAAGGCGCTAGGAGCAAAGGAAAGTGGTTTTTCTAACAAACTCATATAATCAGTGCCCGACCTACTCCAATTTGATTTTTTTCACATAGTTAGACATAATATAGTACTATGAAATGTTTCTGACCCAAAATATTACGAAATATGATTGTTTACATTAAAATGCAAAAGTTGATGAAAAAGTATGATAAGGTGAAAAAAGTGACATTTTATGTCTAGAAAGTCACTTTTCATCAAAAGTACAATAACAAAACTAGTTCCCATTCATCCTGTGTCCCCTTACACACTTGTGCTCTTTATCCGCTCAAAACGCTATACAGCGAACGAGAAGGCGCTAGGAGCAAAGGAAAGTGGTTTTTCTAACAAACTCATATAATCAGTGCCCGACCTACTCCAATTTGATTTTTTTCACATAGTTAGACATAATATAGTACTATGAAATGTTTCTGACCCAAAATATTACGAAATATGATTGTTTACATTAAAATGCAAAAGTTGATGAAAAAGTATGATAAGGTGAAAAAAGTGACATTTTATGTCTAGAAAGTCACTTTTCATCAAAAGTACAATAACAAAACTAGTTCCCATTCATCCTGTGTCCCCTTACACACTTGTGCTCTTTATCCGCTCAAAACGCTATACAGCGAACGAGAAGGCGCTAGGAGCAAAGGAAAGTGGTTTTTCTAACAAACTCATATAATCAGTGCCCGACCTACTCCAATTTGATTTTTTTCACATAGTTAGACATAATATAGTACTATGAAATGTTTCTGACCCAAAATATTACGAAATATGATTGTTTACATTAAAATGCAAAAGTTGATGAAAAAGTATGATAAGGTGAAAAAAGTGACATTTTATGTCTAGAAAGTCACTTTTCATCAAAAGTACAATAACAAAACTAGTTCCCATTCATCCTGTGTCCCCTTACACACTTGTGCTCTTTATCCGCTCAAAACGCTATACAGCGAACGAGAAGGCGCTAGGAGCAAAGGAAAGTGGTTTTTCTAACAAACTCATATAATCAGTGCCCGACCTACTCCAATTTGATTTTTTTCACATAGTTAGACATAATATAGTACTATGAAATGTTTCTGACCCAAAATATTACGAAATATGATTGTTTACATTAAAATGCAAAAGTTGATGAAAAAGTATGATAAGGTGAAAAAAGTGACATTTTATGTCTAGAAAGTCACTTTTCATCAAAAGTACAATAACAAAACTAGTTCCCATTCATCCTGTGTCCCCTTACACACTTGTGCTCTTTATCCGCTCAAAACGCTATACAGCGAACGAGAAGGCGCTAGGAGCAAAGGAAAGTGGTTTTTCTAACAAACTCATATAATCAGTGCCCGACCTACTCCAATTTGATTTTTTTCACATAGTTAGACATAATATAGTACTATGAAATGTTTCTGACCCAAAATATTACGAAATATGATTGTTTACATTAAAATGCAAAAGTTGATGAAAAAGTATGATAAGGTGAAAAAAGTGACATTTTATGTCTAGAAAGTCACTTTTCATCAAAAGTACAATAACAAAACTAGTTCCCATTCATCCTGTGTCCCCTTACACACTTGTGCTCTTTATCCGCTCAAAACGCTATACAGCGAACGAGAAGGCGCTAGGAGCAAAGGAAAGTGGTTTTTCTAACAAACTCATATAATCAGTGCCCGACCTACTCCAATTTGATTTTTTTCACATAGTTAGACATAATATAGTACTATGAAATGTTTCTGACCCAAAATATTACGAAATATGATTGTTTACATTAAAATGCAAAAGTTGATGAAAAAGTATGATAAGGTGAAAAAAGTGACATTTTATGTCTAGAAAGTCACTTTTCATCAAAAGTACAATAACAAAACTAGTTCCCATTCATCCTGTGTCCCCTTACACACTTGTGCTCTTTATCCGCTCAAAACGCTATACAGCGAACGAGAAGGCGCTAGGAGCAAAGGAAAGTGGTTTTTCTAACAAACTCATATAATCAGTGCCCGACCTACTCCAATTTGATTTTTTTCACATAGTTAGACATAATATAGTACTATGAAATGTTTCTGACCCAAAATATTACGAAATATGATTGTTTACATTAAAATGCAAAAGTTGATGAAAAAGTATGATAAGGTGAAAAAAGTGACATTTTATGTCTAGAAAGTCACTTTTCATCAAAAGTACAATAACAAAACTAGTTCCCATTCATCCTGTGTCCCCTTACACACTTGTGCTCTTTATCCGCTCAAAACGCTATACAGCGAACGAGAAGGCGCTAGGAGCAAAGGAAAGTGGTTTTTCTAACAAACTCATATAATCAGTGCCCGACCTACTCCAATTTGATTTTTTTCACATAGTTAGACATAATATAGTACTATGAAATGTTTCTGACCCAAAATATTACGAAATATGATTGTTTACATTAAAATGCAAAAGTTGATGAAAAAGTATGATAAGGTGAAAAAAGTGACATTTTATGTCTAGAAAGTCACTTTTCATCAAAAGTACAATAACAAAACTAGTTCCCATTCATCCTGTGTCCCCTTACACACTTGTGCTCTTTATCCGCTCAAAACGCTATACAGCGAACGAGAAGGCGCTAGGAGCAAAGGAAAGTGGTTTTTCTAACAAACTCATATAATCAGTGCCCGACCTACTCCAATTTGATTTTTTTCACATAGTTAGACATAATATAGTACTATGAAATGTTTCTGACCCAAAATATTACGAAATATGATTGTTTACATTAAAATGCAAAAGTTGATGAAAAAGTATGATAAGGTGAAAAAAGTGACATTTTATGTCTAGAAAGTCACTTTTCATCAAAAGTACAATAACAAAACTAGTTCCCATTCATCCTGTGTCCCCTTACACACTTGTGCTCTTTATCCGCTCAAAACGCTATACAGCGAACGAGAAGGCGCTAGGAGCAAAGGAAAGTGGTTTTTCTAACAAACTCATATAATCAGTGCCCGACCTACTCCAATTTGATTTTTTTCACATAGTTAGACATAATATAGTACTATGAAATGTTTCTGACCCAAAATATTACGAAATATGATTGTTTACATTAAAATGCAAAAGTTGATGAAAAAGTATGATAAGGTGAAAAAAGTGACATTTTATGTCTAGAAAGTCACTTTTCATCAAAAGTACAATAACAAAACTAGTTCCCATTCATCCTGTGTCCCCTTACACACTTGTGCTCTTTATCCGCTCAAAACGCTATACAGCGAACGAGAAGGCGCTAGGAGCAAAGGAAAGTGGTTTTTCTAACAAACTCATATAATCAGTGCCCGACCTACTCCAATTTGATTTTTTTCACATAGTTAGACATAATATAGTACTATGAAATGTTTCTGACCCAAAATATTACGAAATATGATTGTTTACATTAAAATGCAAAAGTTGATGAAAAAGTATGATAAGGTGAAAAAAGTGACATTTTATGTCTAGAAAGTCACTTTTCATCAAAAGTACAATAACAAAACTAGTTCCCATTCATCCTGTGTCCCCTTACACACTTGTGCTCTTTATCCGCTCAAAACGCTATACAGCGAACGAGAAGGCGCTAGGAGCAAAGGAAAGTGGTTTTTCTAACAAACTCATATAATCAGTGCCCGACCTACTCCAATTTGATTTTTTTCACATAGTTAGACATAATATAGTACTATGAAATGTTTCTGACCCAAAATATTACGAAATATGATTGTTTACATTAAAATGCAAAAGTTGATGAAAAAGTATGATAAGGTGAAAAAAGTGACATTTTATGTCTAGAAAGTCACTTTTCATCAAAAGTACAATAACAAAACTAGTTCCCATTCATCCTGTGTCCCCTTACACACTTGTGCTCTTTATCCGCTCAAAACGCTATACAGCGAACGAGAAGGCGCTAGGAGCAAAGGAAAGTGGTTTTTCTAACAAACTCATATAATCAGTGCCCGACCTACTCCAATTTGATTTTTTTCACATAGTTAGACATAATATAGTACTATGAAATGTTTCTGACCCAAAATATTACGAAATATGATTGTTTACATTAAAATGCAAAAGTTGATGAAAAAGTATGATAAGGTGAAAAAAGTGACATTTTATGTCTAGAAAGTCACTTTTCATCAAAAGTACAATAACAAAACTAGTTCCCATTCATCCTGTGTCCCCTTACACACTTGTGCTCTTTATCCGCTCAAAACGCTATACAGCGAACGAGAAGGCGCTAGGAGCAAAGGAAAGTGGTTTTTCTAACAAACTCATATAATCAGTGCCCGACCTACTCCAATTTGATTTTTTTCACATAGTTAGACATAATATAGTACTATGAAATGTTTCTGACCCAAAATATTACGAAATATGATTGTTTACATTAAAATGCAAAAGTTGATGAAAAAGTATGATAAGGTGAAAAAAGTGACATTTTATGTCTAGAAAGTCACTTTTCATCAAAAGTACAATAACAAAACTAGTTCCCATTCATCCTGTGTCCCCTTACACACTTGTGCTCTTTATCCGCTCAAAACGCTATACAGCGAACGAGAAGGCGCTAGGAGCAAAGGAAAGTGGTTTTTCTAACAAACTCATATAATCAGTGCCCGACCTACTCCAATTTGATTTTTTTCACATAGTTAGACATAATATAGTACTATGAAATGTTTCTGACCCAAAATATTACGAAATATGATTGTTTACATTAAAATGCAAAAGTTGATGAAAAAGTATGATAAGGTGAAAAAAGTGACATTTTATGTCTAGAAAGTCACTTTTCATCAAAAGTACAATAACAAAACTAGTTCCCATTCATCCTGTGTCCCCTTACACACTTGTGCTCTTTATCCGCTCAAAACGCTATACAGCGAACGAGAAGGCGCTAGGAGCAAAGGAAAGTGGTTTTTCTAACAAACTCATATAATCAGTGCCCGACCTACTCCAATTTGATTTTTTTCACATAGTTAGACATAATATAGTACTATGAAATGTTTCTGACCCAAAATATTACGAAATATGATTGTTTACATTAAAATGCAAAAGTTGATGAAAAAGTATGATAAGGTGAAAAAAGTGACATTTTATGTCTAGAAAGTCACTTTTCATCAAAAGTACAATAACAAAACTAGTTCCCATTCATCCTGTGTCCCCTTACACACTTGTGCTCTTTATCCGCTCAAAACGCTATACAGCGAACGAGAAGGCGCTAGGAGCAAAGGAAAGTGGTTTTTCTAACAAACTCATATAATCAGTGCCCGACCTACTCCAATTTGATTTTTTTCACATAGTTAGACATAATATAGTACTATGAAATGTTTCTGACCCAAAATATTACGAAATATGATTGTTTACATTAAAATGCAAAAGTTGATGAAAAAGTATGATAAGGTGAAAAAAGTGACATTTTATGTCTAGAAAGTCACTTTTCATCAAAAGTACAATAACAAAACTAGTTCCCATTCATCCTGTGTCCCCTTACACACTTGTGCTCTTTATCCGCTCAAAACGCTATACAGCGAACGAGAAGGCGCTAGGAGCAAAGGAAAGTGGTTTTTCTAACAAACTCATATAATCAGTGCCCGACCTACTCCAATTTGATTTTTTTCACATAGTTAGACATAATATAGTACTATGAAATGTTTCTGACCCAAAATATTACGAAATATGATTGTTTACATTAAAATGCAAAAGTTGATGAAAAAGTATGATAAGGTGAAAAAAGTGACATTTTATGTCTAGAAAGTCACTTTTCATCAAAAGTACAATAACAAAACTAGTTCCCATTCATCCTGTGTCCCCTTACACACTTGTGCTCTTTATCCGCTCAAAACGCTATACAGCGAACGAGAAGGCGCTAGGAGCAAAGGAAAGTGGTTTTTCTAACAAACTCATATAATCAGTGCCCGACCTACTCCAATTTGATTTTTTTCACATAGTTAGACATAATATAGTACTATGAAATGTTTCTGACCCAAAATATTACGAAATATGATTGTTTACATTAAAATGCAAAAGTTGATGAAAAAGTATGATAAGGTGAAAAAAGTGACATTTTATGTCTAGAAAGTCACTTTTCATCAAAAGTACAATAACAAAACTAGTTCCCATTCATCCTGTGTCCCCTTACACACTTGTGCTCTTTATCCGCTCAAAACGCTATACAGCGAACGAGAAGGCGCTAGGAGCAAAGGAAAGTGGTTTTTCTAACAAACTCATATAATCAGTGCCCGACCTACTCCAATTTGATTTTTTTCACATAGTTAGACATAATATAGTACTATGAAATGTTTCTGACCCAAAATATTACGAAATATGATTGTTTACATTAAAATGCAAAAGTTGATGAAAAAGTATGATAAGGTGAAAAAAGTGACATTTTATGTCTAGAAAGTCACTTTTCATCAAAAGTACAATAACAAAACTAGTTCCCATTCATCCTGTGTCCCCTTACACACTTGTGCTCTTTATCCGCTCAAAACGCTATACAGCGAACGAGAAGGCGCTAGGAGCAAAGGAAAGTGGTTTTTCTAACAAACTCATATAATCAGTGCCCGACCTACTCCAATTTGATTTTTTTCACATAGTTAGACATAATATAGTACTATGAAATGTTTCTGACCCAAAATATTACGAAATATGATTGTTTACATTAAAATGCAAAAGTTGATGAAAAAGTATGATAAGGTGAAAAAAGTGACATTTTATGTCTAGAAAGTCACTTTTCATCAAAAGTACAATAACAAAACTAGTTCCCATTCATCCTGTGTCCCCTTACACACTTGTGCTCTTTATCCGCTCAAAACGCTATACAGCGAACGAGAAGGCGCTAGGAGCAAAGGAAAGTGGTTTTTCTAACAAACTCATATAATCAGTGCCCGACCTACTCCAATTTGATTTTTTTCACATAGTTAGACATAATATAGTACTATGAAATGTTTCTGACCCAAAATATTACGAAATATGATTGTTTACATTAAAATGCAAAAGTTGATGAAAAAGTATGATAAGGTGAAAAAAGTGACATTTTATGTCTAGAAAGTCACTTTTCATCAAAAGTACAATAACAAAACTAGTTCCCATTCATCCTGTGTCCCCTTACACACTTGTGCTCTTTATCCGCTCAAAACGCTATACAGCGAACGAGAAGGCGCTAGGAGCAAAGGAAAGTGGTTTTTCTAACAAACTCATATAATCAGTGCCCGACCTACTCCAATTTGATTTTTTTCACATAGTTAGACATAATATAGTACTATGAAATGTTTCTGACCCAAAATATTACGAAATATGATTGTTTACATTAAAATGCAAAAGTTGATGAAAAAGTATGATAAGGTGAAAAAAGTGACATTTTATGTCTAGAAAGTCACTTTTCATCAAAAGTACAATAACAAAACTAGTTCCCATTCATCCTGTGTCCCCTTACACACTTGTGCTCTTTATCCGCTCAAAACGCTATACAGCGAACGAGAAGGCGCTAGGAGCAAAGGAAAGTGGTTTTTCTAACAAACTCATATAATCAGTGCCCGACCTACTCCAATTTGATTTTTTTCACATAGTTAGACATAATATAGTACTATGAAATGTTTCTGACCCAAAATATTACGAAATATGATTGTTTACATTAAAATGCAAAAGTTGATGAAAAAGTATGATAAGGTGAAAAAAGTGACATTTTATGTCTAGAAAGTCACTTTTCATCAAAAGTACAATAACAAAACTAGTTCCCATTCATCCTGTGTCCCCTTACACACTTGTGCTCTTTATCCGCTCAAAACGCTATACAGCGAACGAGAAGGCGCTAGGAGCAAAGGAAAGTGGTTTTTCTAACAAACTCATATAATCAGTGCCCGACCTACTCCAATTTGATTTTTTTCACATAGTTAGACATAATATAGTACTATGAAATGTTTCTGACCCAAAATATTACGAAATATGATTGTTTACATTAAAATGCAAAAGTTGATGAAAAAGTATGATAAGGTGAAAAAAGTGACATTTTATGTCTAGAAAGTCACTTTTCATCAAAAGTACAATAACAAAACTAGTTCCCATTCATCCTGTGTCCCCTTACACACTTGTGCTCTTTATCCGCTCAAAACGCTATACAGCGAACGAGAAGGCGCTAGGAGCAAAGGAAAGTGGTTTTTCTAACAAACTCATATAATCAGTGCCCGACCTACTCCAATTTGATTTTTTTCACATAGTTAGACATAATATAGTACTATGAAATGTTTCTGACCCAAAATATTACGAAATATGATTGTTTACATTAAAATGCAAAAGTTGATGAAAAAGTATGATAAGGTGAAAAAAGTGACATTTTATGTCTAGAAAGTCACTTTTCATCAAAAGTACAATAACAAAACTAGTTCCCATTCATCCTGTGTCCCCTTACACACTTGTGCTCTTTATCCGCTCAAAACGCTATACAGCGAACGAGAAGGCGCTAGGAGCAAAGGAAAGTGGTTTTTCTAACAAACTCATATAATCAGTGCCCGACCTACTCCAATTTGATTTTTTTCACATAGTTAGACATAATATAGTACTATGAAATGTTTCTGACCCAAAATATTACGAAATATGATTGTTTACATTAAAATGCAAAAGTTGATGAAAAAGTATGATAAGGTGAAAAAAGTGACATTTTATGTCTAGAAAGTCACTTTTCATCAAAAGTACAATAACAAAACTAGTTCCCATTCATCCTGTGTCCCCTTACACACTTGTGCTCTTTATCCGCTCAAAACGCTATACAGCGAACGAGAAGGCGCTAGGAGCAAAGGAAAGTGGTTTTTCTAACAAACTCATATAATCAGTGCCCGACCTACTCCAATTTGATTTTTTTCACATAGTTAGACATAATATAGTACTATGAAATGTTTCTGACCCAAAATATTACGAAATATGATTGTTTACATTAAAATGCAAAAGTTGATGAAAAAGTATGATAAGGTGAAAAAAGTGACATTTTATGTCTAGAAAGTCACTTTTCATCAAAAGTACAATAACAAAACTAGTTCCCATTCATCCTGTGTCCCCTTACACACTTGTGCTCTTTATCCGCTCAAAACGCTATACAGCGAACGAGAAGGCGCTAGGAGCAAAGGAAAGTGGTTTTTCTAACAAACTCATATAATCAGTGCCCGACCTACTCCAATTTGATTTTTTTCACATAGTTAGACATAATATAGTACTATGAAATGTTTCTGACCCAAAATATTACGAAATATGATTGTTTACATTAAAATGCAAAAGTTGATGAAAAAGTATGATAAGGTGAAAAAAGTGACATTTTATGTCTAGAAAGTCACTTTTCATCAAAAGTACAATAACAAAACTAGTTCCCATTCATCCTGTGTCCCCTTACACACTTGTGCTCTTTATCCGCTCAAAACGCTATACAGCGAACGAGAAGGCGCTAGGAGCAAAGGAAAGTGGTTTTTCTAACAAACTCATATAATCAGTGCCCGACCTACTCCAATTTGATTTTTTTCACATAGTTAGACATAATATAGTACTATGAAATGTTTCTGACCCAAAATATTACGAAATATGATTGTTTACATTAAAATGCAAAAGTTGATGAAAAAGTATGATAAGGTGAAAAAAGTGACATTTTATGTCTAGAAAGTCACTTTTCATCAAAAGTACAATAACAAAACTAGTTCCCATTCATCCTGTGTCCCCTTACACACTTGTGCTCTTTATCCGCTCAAAACGCTATACAGCGAACGAGAAGGCGCTAGGAGCAAAGGAAAGTGGTTTTTCTAACAAACTCATATAATCAGTGCCCGACCTACTCCAATTTGATTTTTTTCACATAGTTAGACATAATATAGTACTATGAAATGTTTCTGACCCAAAATATTACGAAATATGATTGTTTACATTAAAATGCAAAAGTTGATGAAAAAGTATGATAAGGTGAAAAAAGTGACATTTTATGTCTAGAAAGTCACTTTTCATCAAAAGTACAATAACAAAACTAGTTCCCATTCATCCTGTGTCCCCTTACACACTTGTGCTCTTTATCCGCTCAAAACGCTATACAGCGAACGAGAAGGCGCTAGGAGCAAAGGAAAGTGGTTTTTCTAACAAACTCATATAATCAGTGCCCGACCTACTCCAATTTGATTTTTTTCACATAGTTAGACATAATATAGTACTATGAAATGTTTCTGACCCAAAATATTACGAAATATGATTGTTTACATTAAAATGCAAAAGTTGATGAAAAAGTATGATAAGGTGAAAAAAGTGACATTTTATGTCTAGAAAGTCACTTTTCATCAAAAGTACAATAACAAAACTAGTTCCCATTCATCCTGTGTCCCCTTACACACTTGTGCTCTTTATCCGCTCAAAACGCTATACAGCGAACGAGAAGGCGCTAGGAGCAAAGGAAAGTGGTTTTTCTAACAAACTCATATAATCAGTGCCCGACCTACTCCAATTTGATTTTTTTCACATAGTTAGACATAATATAGTACTATGAAATGTTTCTGACCCAAAATATTACGAAATATGATTGTTTACATTAAAATGCAAAAGTTGATGAAAAAGTATGATAAGGTGAAAAAAGTGACATTTTATGTCTAGAAAGTCACTTTTCATCAAAAGTACAATAACAAAACTAGTTCCCATTCATCCTGTGTCCCCTTACACACTTGTGCTCTTTATCCGCTCAAAACGCTATACAGCGAACGAGAAGGCGCTAGGAGCAAAGGAAAGTGGTTTTTCTAACAAACTCATATAATCAGTGCACGACCTACTCCAATTTGATTTTTTTCACATAGTTAGACATAATATAGTACTATGAAATGTTTCTGACCCAAAATATTACGAAATATGATTGTTTACATTAAAATGCAAAAGTTGATGAAAAAGTATGATAAGGTGAAAAAAGTGACATTTTATGTCTAGAAAGTCACTTTTCATCAAAAGTACAATAACAAAACTAGTTCCCATTCATCCTGTGTCCCCTTACACACTTGTGCTCTTTATCCGCTCAAAACGCTATACAGCGAACGAGAAGGCGCTAGGAGCAAAGGAAAGTGGTTTTTCTAACAAACTCATATAATCAGTGCACGACCTACTCCAATTTGATTTTTTTCACATAGTTAGACATAATATAGTACTATGAAATGTTTCTGACCCAAAATATTACGAAATATGATTGTTTACATTAAAATGCAAAAGTTGATGAAAAAGTATGATAAGGTGAAAAAAGTGACATTTTATGTCTAGAAAGTCACTTTTCATCAAAAGTACAATAACAAAACTAGTTCCCATTCATCCTGTGTCCCCTTACACACTTGTGCTCTTTATCCGCTCAAAACGCTATACAGCGAACGAGAAGGCGCTAGGAGCAAAGGAAAGTGGTTTTTCTAACAAACTCATATAATCAGTGCCCGACCTACTCCAATTTGATTTTTTTCACATAGTTAGACATAATATAGTACTATGAAATGTTTCTGACCCAAAATATTACGAAATATGATTGTTTACATTAAAATGCAAAAGTTGATGAAAAAGTATGATAAGGTGAAAAAAGTGACATTTTATGTCTAGAAAGTCACTTTTCATCAAAAGTACAATAACAAAACTAGTTCCCATTCATCCTGTGTCCCCTTACACACTTGTGCTCTTTATCCGCTCAAAACGCTATACAGCGAACGAGAAGGCGCTAGGAGCAAAGGAAAGTGGTTTTTCTAACAAACTCATATAATCAGTGCACGACCTACTCCAATTTGATTTTTTTCACATAGTTAGACATAATATAGTACTATGAAATGTTTCTGACCCAAAATATTACGAAATATGATTGTTTACATTAAAATGCAAAAGTTGATGAAAAAGTATGATAAGGTGAAAAAAGTGACATTTTATGTCTAGAAAGTCACTTTTCATCAAAAGTACAATAACAAAACTAGTTCCCATTCATCCTGTGTCCCCTTACACACTTGTGCTCTTTATCCGCTCAAAACGCTATACAGCGAACGAGAAGGCGCTAGGAGCAAAGGAAAGTGGTTTTTCTAACAAACTCATATAATCAGTGCACGACCTACTCCAATTTGATTTTTTTCACATAGTTAGACATAATATAGTACTATGAAATGTTTCTGACCCAAAATATTACGAAATATGATTGTTTACATTAAAATGCAAAAGTTGATGAAAAAGTATGATAAGGTGAAAAAAGTGACATTTTATGTCTAGAAAGTCACTTTTCATCAAAAGTACAATAACAAAACTAGTTCCCATTCATCCTGTGTCCCCTTACACACTTGTGCTCTTTATCCGCTCAAAACGCTATACAGCGAACGAGAAGGCGCTAGGAGCAAAGGAAAGTGGTTTTTCTAACAAACTCATATAATCAGTGCACGACCTACTCCAATTTGATTTTTTTCACATAGTTAGACATAATATAGTACTATGAAATGTTTCTGACCCAAAATATTACGAAATATGATTGTTTACATTAAAATGCAAAAGTTGATGAAAAAGTATGATAAGGTGAAAAAAGTGACATTTTATGTCTAGAAAGTCACTTTTCATCAAAAGTACAATAACAAAACTAGTTCCCATTCATCCTGTGTCCCCTTACACACTTGTGCTCTTTATCCGCTCAAAACGCTATACAGCGAACGAGAAGGCGCTAGGAGCAAAGGAAAGTGGTTTTTCTAACAAACTCATATAATCAGTGCACGACCTACTCCAATTTGATTTTTTTCACATAGTTAGACATAATATAGTACTATGAAATGTTTCTGACCCAAAATATTACGAAATATGATTGTTTACATTAAAATGCAAAAGTTGATGAAAAAGTATGATAAGGTGAAAAAAGTGACATTTTATGTCTAGAAAGTCACTTTTCATCAAAAGTACAATAACAAAACTAGTTCCCATTCATCCTGTGTCCCCTTACACACTTGTGCTCTTTATCCGCTCAAAACGCTATACAGCGAACGAGAAGGCGCTAGGAGCAAAGGAAAGTGGTTTTTCTAACAAACTCATATAATCAGTGCACGACCTACTCCAATTTGATTTTTTTCACATAGTTAGACATAATATAGTACTATGAAATGTTTCTGACCCAAAATATTACGAAATATGATTGTTTACATTAAAATGCAAAAGTTGATGAAAAAGTATGATAAGGTGAAAAAAGTGACATTTTATGTCTAGAAAGTCACTTTTCATCAAAAGTACAATAACAAAACTAGTTCCCATTCATCCTGTGTCCCCTTACACACTTGTGCTCTTTATCCGCTCAAAACGCTATACAGCGAACGAGAAGGCGCTAGGAGCAAAGGAAAGTGGTTTTTCTAACAAACTCATATAATCAGTGCACGACCTACTCCAATTTGATTTTTTTCACATAGTTAGACATAATATAGTACTATGAAATGTTTCTGACCCAAAATATTACGAAATATGATTGTTTACATTAAAATGCAAAAGTTGATGAAAAAGTATGATAAGGTGAAAAAAGTGACATTTTATGTCTAGAAAGTCACTTTTCATCAAAAGTACAATAACAAAACTAGTTCCCATTCATCCTGTGTCCCCTTACACACTTGTGCTCTTTATCCGCTCAAAACGCTATACAGCGAACGAGAAGGCGCTAGGAGCAAAGGAAAGTGGTTTTTCTAACAAACTCATATAATCAGTGCACGACGTACTCCAATTTGATTTTTTTCACATAGTTAGACATAATATAGTACTATGAAATGTTTCTGACCCAAAATATTACGAAATATGATTGTTTACATTAAAATGCAAAAGTTGATGAAAAAGTATGATAAGGTGAAAAAAGTGACATTTTATGTCTAGAAAGTCACTTTTCATCAAAAGTACAATAACAAAACTAGTTCCCATTCATCCTGTGTCCCCTTACACACTTGTGCTCTTTATCCGCTCAAAACGCTATACAGCGAACGAGAAGGCGCTAGGAGCAAAGGAAAGTGGTTTTTCTAACAAACTCATATAATCAGTGCACGACGTACTCCAATTTGATTTTTTTCACATAGTTAGACATAATATAGTACTATGAAATGTTTCTGACCCAAAATATTACGAAATATGATTGTTTACATTAAAATGCAAAAGTTGATGAAAAAGTATGATAAGGTGAAAAAAGTGACATTTTATGTCTAGAAAGTCACTTTTCATCAAAAGTACAATAACAAAACTAGTTCCCATTCATCCTGTGTCCCCTTACACACTTGTGCTCTTTATCCGCTCAAAACGCTATACAGCGAACGAGAAGGCGCTAGGAGCAAAGGAAAGTGGTTTTTCTAACAAACTCATATAATCAGTGCACGACGTACTCCAATTTGATTTTTTTCACATAGTTAGACATAATATAGTACTATGAAATGTTTCTGACCCAAAATATTACGAAATATGATTGTTTACATTAAAATGCAAAAGTTGATGAAAAAGTATGATAAGGTGAAAAAAGTGACATTTTATGTCTAGAAAGTCACTTTTCATCAAAAGTACAATAACAAAACTAGTTCCCATTCATCCTGTGTCCCCTTACACACTTGTGCTCTTTATCCGCTCAAAACGCTATACAGCGAACGAGAAGGCGCTAGGAGCAAAGGAAAGTGGTTTTTCTAACAAACTCATATAATCAGTGCACGACGTACTCCAATTTGATTTTTTTCACATAGTTAGACATAATATAGTACTATGAAATGTTTCTGACCCAAAATATTACGAAATATGATTGTTTACATTAAAATGCAAAAGTTGATGAAAAAGTATGATAAGGTGAAAAAAGTGACATTTTATGTCTAGAAAGTCACTTTTCATCAAAAGTACAATAACAAAACTAGTTCCCATTCATCCTGTGTCCCCTTACACACTTGTGCTCTTTATCCGCTCAAAACGCTATACAGCGAACGAGAAGGCGCTAGGAGCAAAGGAAAGTGGTTTTTCTAACAAACTCATATAATCAGTGCACGACGTACTCCAATTTGATTTTTTTCACATAGTTAGACATAATATAGTACTATGAAATGTTTCTGACCCAAAATATTACGAAATATGATTGTTTACATTAAAATGCAAAAGTTGATGAAAAAGTATGATAAGGTGAAAAAAGTGACATTTTATGTCTAGAAAGTCACTTTTCATCAAAAGTACAATAACAAAACTAGTTCCCATTCATCCTGTGTCCCCTTACACACTTGTGCTCTTTATCCGCTCAAAACGCTATACAGCGAACGAGAAGGCGCTAGGAGCAAAGGAAAGTGGTTTTTCTAACAAACTCATATAATCAGTGCACGACGTACTCCAATTTGATTTTTTTCACATAGTTAGACATAATATAGTACTATGAAATGTTTCTGACCCAAAATATTACGAAATATGATTGTTTACATTAAAATGCAAAAGTTGATGAAAAAGTATGATAAGGTGAAAAAAGTGACATTTTATGTCTAGAAAGTCACTTTTCATCAAAAGTACAATAACAAAACTAGTTCCCATTCATCCTGTGTCCCCTTACACACTTGTGCTCTTTATCCGCTCAAAACGCTATACAGCGAACGAGAAGGCGCTAGGAGCAAAGGAAAGTGGTTTTTCTAACAAACTCATATAATCAGTGCACGACGTACTCCAATTTGATTTTTTTCACATAGTTAGACATAATATAGTACTATGAAATGTTTCTGACCCAAAATATTACGAAATATGATTGTTTACATTAAAATGCAAAAGTTGATGAAAAAGTATGATAAGGTGAAAAAAGTGACATTTTATGTCTAGAAAGTCACTTTTCATCAAAAGTACAATAACAAAACTAGTTCCCATTCATCCTGTGTCCCCTTACACACTTGTGCTCTTTATCCGCTCAAAACGCTATACAGCGAACGAGAAGGCGCTAGGAGCAAAGGAAAGTGGTTTTTCTAACAAACTCATATAATCAAGTGCACGACGTACTCCAATTTGATTTTTTTCACATAGTTAGACATAATATAGTACTATGAAATGTTTCTGACCCAAAATATTACGAAATATGATTGTTTACATTAAAATGCAAAAGTTGATGAAAAAGTATGATAAGGTGAAAAAAGTGACATTTTATGTCTAGAAAGTCACTTTTCATCAAAAGTACAATAACAAAACTAGTTCCCATTCATCCTGTGTCCCCTTACACACTTGTGCTCTTTATCCGCTCAAAACGCTATACAGCGAACGAGAAGGCGCTAGGAGCAAAGGAAAGTGGTTTTTCTAACAAACTCATATAATCAAGTGCACGACGTACTCCAATTTGATTTTTTTCACATAGTTAGACATAATATAGTACTATGAAATGTTTCTGACCCAAAATATTACGAAATATGATTGTTTACATTAAAATGCAAAAGTTGATGAAAAAGTATGATAAGGTGAAAAAAGTGACATTTTATGTCTAGAAAGTCACTTTTCATCAAAAGTACAATAACAAAACTAGTTCCCATTCATCCTGTGTCCCCTTACACACTTGTGCTCTTTATCCGCTCAAAACGCTATACAGCGAACGAGAAGGCGCTAGGAGCAAAGGAAAGTGGTTTTTCTAACAAACTCATATAATCAAGTGCACGACGTACTCCAATTTGATTTTTTTCACATAGTTAGACATAATATAGTACTATGAAATGTTTCTGACCCAAAATATTACGAAATATGATTGTTTACATTAAAATGCAAAAGTTGATGAAAAAGTATGATAAGGTGAAAAAAGTGACATTTTATGTCTAGAAAGTCACTTTTCATCAAAAGTACAATAACAAAACTAGTTCCCATTCATCCTGTGTCCCCTTACACACTTGTGCTCTTTATCCGCTCAAAACGCTATACAGCGAACGAGAAGGCGCTAGGAGCAAAGGAAAGTGGTTTTTCTAACAAACTCATATAATCAAGTGCACGACGTACTCCAATTTGATTTTTTTCACATAGTTAGACATAATATAGTACTATGAAATGTTTCTGACCCAAAATATTACGAAATATGATTGTTTACATTAAAATGCAAAAGTTGATGAAAAAGTATGATAAGGTGAAAAAAGTGACATTTTATGTCTAGAAAGTCACTTTTCATCAAAAGTACAATAACAAAACTAGTTCCCATTCATCCTGTGTCCCCTTACACACTTGTGCTCTTTATCCGCTCAAAACGCTATACAGCGAACGAGAAGGCGCTAGGAGCAAAGGAAAGTGGTTTTTCTAACAAACTCATATAATCAAGTGCACGACGTACTCCAATTTGATTTTTTTCACATAGTTAGACATAATATAGTACTATGAAATGTTTCTGACCCAAAATATTACGAAATATGATTGTTTACATTAAAATGCAAAAGTTGATGAAAAAGTATGATAAGGTGAAAAAAGTGACATTTTATGTCTAGAAAGTCACTTTTCATCAAAAGTACAATAACAAAACTAGTTCCCATTCATCCTGTGTCCCCTTACACACTTGTGCTCTTTATCCGCTCAAAACGCTATACAGCGAACGAGAAGGCGCTAGGAGCAAAGGAAAGTGGTTTTTCTAACAAACTCATATAATCAAGTGCACGACGTACTCCAATTTGATTTTTTTCACATAGTTAGACATAATATAGTACTATGAAATGTTTCTGACCCAAAATATTACGAAATATGATTGTTTACATTAAAATGCAAAAGTTGATGAAAAAGTATGATAAGGTGAAAAAAGTGACATTTTATGTCTAGAAAGTCACTTTTCATCAAAAGTACAATAACAAAACTAGTTCCCATTCATCCTGTGTCCCCTTACACACTTGTGCTCTTTATCCGCTCAAAACGCTATACAGCGAACGAGAAGGCGCTAGGAGCAAAGGAAAGTGGTTTTTCTAACAAACTCATATAATCAAGTGCACGACGTACTCCAATTTGATTTTTTTCACATAGTTAGACATAATATAGTACTATGAAATGTTTCTGACCCAAAATATTACGAAATATGATTGTTTACATTAAAATGCAAAAGTTGATGAAAAAGTATGATAAGGTGAAAAAAGTGACATTTTATGTCTAGAAAGTCACTTTTCATCAAAAGTACAATAACAAAACTAGTTCCCATTCATCCTGTGTCCCCTTACACACTTGTGCTCTTTATCCGCTCAAAACGCTATACAGCGAACGAGAAGGCGCTAGGAGCAAAGGAAAGTGGTTTTTCTAACAAACTCATATAATCAAGTGCACGACGTACTCCAATTTGATTTTTTTCACATAGTTAGACATAATATAGTACTATGAAATGTTTCTGACCCAAAATATTACGAAATATGATTGTTTACATTAAAATGCAAAAGTTGATGAAAAAGTATGATAAGGTGAAAAAAGTGACATTTTATGTCTAGAAAGTCACTTTTCATCAAAAGTACAATAACAAAACTAGTTCCCATTCATCCTGTGTCCCCTTACACACTTGTGCTCTTTATCCGCTCAAAACGCTATACAGCGAACGAGAAGGCGCTAGGAGCAAAGGAAAGTGGTTTTTCTAACAAACTCATATAATCAAGTGCACGACGTACTCCAATTTGATTTTTTTCACATAGTTAGACATAATATAGTACTATGAAATGTTTCTGACCCAAAATATTACGAAATATGATTGTTTACATTAAAATGCAAAAGTTGATGAAAAAGTATGATAAGGTGAAAAAAGTGACATTTTATGTCTAGAAAGTCACTTTTCATCAAAAGTACAATAACAAAACTAGTTCCCATTCATCCTGTGTCCCCTTACACACTTGTGCTCTTTATCCGCTCAAAACGCTATACAGCGAACGAGAAGGCGCTAGGAGCAAAGGAAAGTGGTTTTTCTAACAAACTCATATAATCAAGTGCACGACGTACTCCAATTTGATTTTTTTCACATAGTTAGACATAATATAGTACTATGAAATGTTTCTGACCCAAAATATTACGAAATATGATTGTTTACATTAAAATGCAAAAGTTGATGAAAAAGTATGATAAGGTGAAAAAAGTGACATTTTATGTCTAGAAAGTCACTTTTCATCAAAAGTACAATAACAAAACTAGTTCCCATTCATCCTGTGTCCCCTTACACACTTGTGCTCTTTATCCGCTCAAAACGCTATACAGCGAACGAGAAGGCGCTAGGAGCAAAGGAAAGTGGTTTTTCTAACAAACTCATATAATCAAGTGCACGACGTACTCCAATTTGATTTTTTTCACATAGTTAGACATAATATAGTACTATGAAATGTTTCTGACCCAAAATATTACGAAATATGATTGTTTACATTAAAATGCAAAAGTTGATGAAAAAGTATGATAAGGTGAAAAAAGTGACATTTTATGTCTAGAAAGTCACTTTTCATCAAAAGTACAATAACAAAACTAGTTCCCATTCATCCTGTGTCCCCTTACACACTTGTGCTCTTTATCCGCTCAAAACGCTATACAGCGAACGAGAAGGCGCTAGGAGCAAAGGAAAGTGGTTTTTCTAACAAACTCATATAATCAAGTGCACGACGTACTCCAATTTGATTTTTTTCACATAGTTAGACATAATATAGTACTATGAAATGTTTCTGACCCAAAATATTACGAAATATGATTGTTTACATTAAAATGCAAAAGTTGATGAAAAAGTATGATAAGGTGAAAAAAGTGACATTTTATGTCTAGAAAGTCACTTTTCATCAAAAGTACAATAACAAAACTAGTTCCCATTCATCCTGTGTCCCCTTACACACTTGTGCTCTTTATCCGCTCAAAACGCTATACAGCGAACGAGAAGGCGCTAGGAGCAAAGGAAAGTGGTTTTTCTAACAAACTCATATAATCAAGTGCACGACGTACTCCAATTTGATTTTTTTCACATAGTTAGACATAATATAGTACTATGAAATGTTTCTGACCCAAAATATTACGAAATATGATTGTTTACATTAAAATGCAAAAGTTGATGAAAAAGTATGATAAGGTGAAAAAAGTGACATTTTATGTCTAGAAAGTCACTTTTCATCAAAAGTACAATAACAAAACTAGTTCCCATTCATCCTGTGTCCCCTTACACACTTGTGCTCTTTATCCGCTCAAAACGCTATACAGCGAACGAGAAGGCGCTAGGAGCAAAGGAAAGTGGTTTTTCTAACAAACTCATATAATCAAGTGCACGACGTACTCCAATTTGATTTTTTTCACATAGTTAGACATAATATAGTACTATGAAATGTTTCTGACCCAAAATATTACGAAATATGATTGTTTACATTAAAATGCAAAAGTTGATGAAAAAGTATGATAAGGTGAAAAAAGTGACATTTTATGTCTAGAAAGTCACTTTTCATCAAAAGTACAATAACAAAACTAGTTCCCATTCATCCTGTGTCCCCTTACACACTTGTGCTCTTTATCCGCTCAAAACGCTATACAGCGAACGAGAAGGCGCTAGGAGCAAAGGAAAGTGGTTTTTCTAACAAACTCATATAATCAAGTGCACGACGTACTCCAATTTGATTTTTTTCACATAGTTAGACATAATATAGTACTATGAAATGTTTCTGACCCAAAATATTACGAAATATGATTGTTTACATTAAAATGCAAAAGTTGATGAAAAAGTATGATAAGGTGAAAAAAGTGACATTTTATGTCTAGAAAGTCACTTTTCATCAAAAGTACAATAACAAAACTAGTTCCCATTCATCCTGTGTCCCCTTACACACTTGTGCTCTTTATCCGCTCAAAACGCTATACAGCGAACGAGAAGGCGCTAGGAGCAAAGGAAAGTGGTTTTTCTAACAAACTCATATAATCAAGTGCACGACGTACTCCAATTTGATTTTTTTCACATAGTTAGACATAATATAGTACTATGAAATGTTTCTGACCCAAAATATTACGAAATATGATTGTTTACATTAAAATGCAAAAGTTGATGAAAAAGTATGATAAGGTGAAAAAAGTGACATTTTATGTCTAGAAAGTCACTTTTCATCAAAAGTACAATAACAAAACTAGTTCCCATTCATCCTGTGTCCCCTTACACACTTGTGCTCTTTATCCGCTCAAAACGCTATACAGCGAACGAGAAGGCGCTAGGAGCAAAGGAAAGTGGTTTTTCTAACAAACTCATATAATCAAGTGCACGACGTACTCCAATTTGATTTTTTTCACATAGTTAGACATAATATAGTACTATGAAATGTTTCTGACCCAAAATATTACGAAATATGATTGTTTACATTAAAATGCAAAAGTTGATGAAAAAGTATGATAAGGTGAAAAAAGTGACATTTTATGTCTAGAAAGTCACTTTTCATCAAAAGTACAATAACAAAACTAGTTCCCATTCATCCTGTGTCCCCTTACACACTTGTGCTCTTTATCCGCTCAAAACGCTATACAGCGAACGAGAAGGCGCTAGGAGCAAAGGAAAGTGGTTTTTCTAACAAACTCATATAATCAAGTGCACGACGTACTCCAATTTGATTTTTTTCACATAGTTAGACATAATATAGTACTATGAAATGTTTCTGACCCAAAATATTACGAAATATGATTGTTTACATTAAAATGCAAAAGTTGATGAAAAAGTATGATAAGGTGAAAAAAGTGACATTTTATGTCTAGAAAGTCACTTTTCATCAAAAGTACAATAACAAAACTAGTTCCCATTCATCCTGTGTCCCCTTACACACTTGTGCTCTTTATCCGCTCAAAACGCTATACAGCGAACGAGAAGGCGCTAGGAGCAAAGGAAAGTGGTTTTTCTAACAAACTCATATAATCAAGTGCACAACGTACTACAAATTGATTTTTTTCACATAGTTAGACATAATATAGTACTATGAAATGTTTCTGACCCAAAATATTACGAAATATGATTGTTTACAATAAAATGCAAAAGTTGATGAAAAAGTATGATAAGGTGAAAAAAGTGACATTTTATGTCTTGAAAGTCACGTTTTATCAAAAGTACAATAACAAAACTAGTTCCCATTCATCCTGTGTCCCCTTACACACTTGTGCTCTTTATCCGCTCAAAACGCTATACAGCGAACGAGAAGGCGCTAGGAGCAAAGGAAAGTGGTTTTTCTAACAAACTCATATAATCAAGTGCACGACGTACTCCAATTTGATTTTTTTCACATAGTTAGACATAATATAGTACTATGAAATGTTTCTGACCCAAAATATTACGAAATATGATTGTTTACATTAAAATGCAAAAGTTGATGAAAAAGTATGATAAGGTGAAAAAAGTGACATTTTATGTCTAGAAAGTCACTTTTCATCAAAAGTACAATAACAAAACTAGTTCCCATTCATCCTGTGTCCCCTTACACACTTGTGCTCTTTATCCGCTCAAAACGCTATACAGCGAACGAGAAGGCGCTAGGAGCAAAGGAAAGTGGTTTTTCTAACAAACTCATATAATCAAGTGCACGACGTACTCCAATTTGATTTTTTTCACATAGTTAGACATAATATAGTACTATGAAATGTTTCTGACCCAAAATATTACGAAATATGATTGTTTACATTAAAATGCAAAAGTTGATGAAAAAGTATGATAAGGTGAAAAAAGTGACATTTTATGTCTAGAAAGTCACTTTTCATCAAAAGTACAATAACAAAACTAGTTCCCATTCATCCTGTGTCCCTTACACACTTGTGCTCTTTATCCGCTCAAAACGCTATACAGCGAACGAGAAGGCGCTAGGAGCAAAGGAAAGTGGTTTTTCTAACAAACTCATATAATCAAGTGCACGACGTACTCCAATTTGATTTTTTTCACATAGTTAGACATAATATAGTACTATGAAATGTTTCTGACCCAAAATATTACGAAATATGATTGTTTACATTAAAATGCAAAAGTTGATGAAAAAGTATGATAAGGTGAAAAAAGTGACATTTTATGTCTAGAAAGTGACTTTTCGTCAAAAGTACAATAACAAAACTAGTTCTCATTCATCCTGTGTCCCCTTACACAATTGTGCTCTTTATCCGCTCAAAACGCTATACAGCGAACGAGAAGGCGCTAGGAGCAAAGGAAAGTGGTTTTTCTAACAAACTCATATAATCAAGTGCACGACGTACTCCAATTTGATTTTTTTCACATAGTTAGACATAATATAGTACTATGAAATGTTTCTGACCCAAAATATTACGAAATATGATTGTTTACATTAAAATGCAAAAGTTGATGAAAAAGTATGATAAGGTGAAAAAAGTGACATTTTATGTCTAGAAAGTCACTATTCCTCAAAAGTACAATAACAAAACTAGTTCTCATTCATCCTGTGTCCCCTTACACATTTGTGCTCTTTATCCGCTCAAAACGCTATTCAGCGAACGAGAAGGCGCTAGGAGCAAAGGAAAGTGGTTTTTCTAACAAACTCATATAATCAGTGCACGACGTACTCCAATTTGATTTTTTTCACATAGTTAGACATAATATAGTACTATGAAATGTTTCTGACCCAAAATATTACGAAATATGATTGTTTACATTAAAATGCAAAAGTTGATGAAAAAGTATGATAAGGTGAAAAAAGTGACATTTTATGTCTAGAAAGTCACTTTTCATCAAAAGTACAATAACAAAACTAGTTCCCATTCATCCTGTGTCCCCTTACACACTTGTGCTCTTTATCCGCTCAAAACGCTATACAGCGAACGAGAAGGCGCTAGGAGCAAAGGAAAGTGGTTTTTCTAACAAACTCATATAATCAAGTGCACGACGTACTCCAATTTGATTTTTTTCACATAGTTAGACATAATATAGTACTATGAAATGTTTCTGACCCAAAATATTACGAAATATGATTGTTTACATTAAAATGCAAAAGTTGATGAAAAAGTATGATAAGGTGAAAAAAGTGACATTTTATGTCTAGAAAGTCACTTTTCATCAAAAGTACAATAACAAAACTAGTTCCCATTCATCCTGTGTCCCCTTACACACTTGTGCTCTTTATCCGCTCAAAACGCTATACAGCGAACGAGAAGGCGCTAGGAGCAAAGGAAAGTGGTTTTTCTAACAAACTCATATAATCAAGTGCACGACGTACTCCAATTTGATTTTTTTCACATAGTTAGACATAATATAGTACTATGAAATGTTTCTGACCCAAAATATTACGAAATATGATTGTTTACATTAAAATGCAAAAGTTGATGAAAAAGTATGATAAGGTGAAAAAAGTGACATTTTATGTCTAGAAAGTCACTTTTCATCAAAAGTACAATAACAAAACTAGTTCCCATTCATCCTGTGTCCCCTTACACACTTGTGCTCTTTATCCGCTCAAAACGCTATACAGCGAACGAGAAGGCGCTAGGAGCAAAGGAAAGTGGTTTTTCTAACAAACTCATATAATCAGTGCACGACGTACTCCAATTTGATTTTTTTCACATAGTTAGACATAATATAGTACTATGAAATGTTTCTGACCCAAAATATTACGAAATATGATTGTTTACATTAAAATGCAAAAGTTGATGAAAAAGTATGATAAGGTGAAAAAAGTGACATTTTATGTCTAGAAAGTGACTTTTCATCAAAAGTACAATAACAAAACTAGTTCCCATTCATCCTGTGTCCCCTTACACACTTGTGCTCTTTATCCGCTCAAAACGCTATACAGCGAACGAGAAGGCGCTAGGAGCAAAGGAAAGTGGTTTTTCTAACAAACTCATATAATCAAGTGCACGACGTACTCCAATTTGATTTTTTTCACATAGTTAGACATAATATAGTACTATGAAATGTTTCTGACCCAAAATATTACGAAATATGATTGTTTACATTAAAATGCAAAAGTTGATGAAAAAGTATGATAAGGTGAAAAAAGTGACATTTTATGTCTAGAAAGTGACTTTTCATCAAAAGTACAATAACAAAACTAGTTCCCATTCATCCTGTGTCCCCTTACACACTTGTGCTCTTTATCCGCTCAAAACGCTATACAGCGAACGAGAAGGCGCTAGGAGCAAAGGAAAGTGGTTTTTCTAACAAACTCATATAATCAAGTGCACGACGTACTCCAATTTGATTTTTTTCACATAGTTAGACATAATATAGTACTATGAAATGTTTCTGACCCAAAATATTACGAAATATGATTGTTTACATTAAAATGCAAAAGTTGATGAAAAAGTATGATAAGGTGAAAAAAGTGACATTTTATGTCTAGAAAGTGACTTTTCATCAAAAGTACAATAACAAAACTAGTTCCCATTCATCCTGTGTCCCTTACACACTTGTGCTCTTTATCCGCTCAAAACGCTATACAGCGAACGAGAAGGCGCTAGGAGCAAAGGAAAGTGGTTTTTCTAACAAACTCATATAATCAAGTGCACGACGTACTCCAATTTGATTTTTTTCACATAGTTAGACATAATATAGTACAATGAAATGTTTCTGACCCAAAATATTACGAAATATGATTGTTTACATTAAAATGCAAAAGTTGATGAAAAAGTATGATAAGGTGAAAAAAGTGACATTTTATGTCTAGAAAGTGACTTTTCATCAAAAGTACAATAACAAAACTAGTTCCCATTCATCCTGTGTCCCCTTACACACTTGTGCTCTTTATCCGCTCAAAACGCTATACAGCGAACGAGAAGGCGCTAGGAGCAAAGGAAAGTGGTTTTTCTAACAAACTCATATAATCAAGTGCACGACGTACTCCAATTTGATTTTTTTCACATAGTTAGACATAATATAGTACTATGAAATGTTTCTGACCCAAAATATTACGAAATATGATTGTTTACATTAAAATGCAAAAGTTGATGAAAAAGTGTGATAAGGTGAAAAAAGTGACATTTTATGTCTAGAAAGTGACTTTTCATCAAAAGTACAATAACAAAACTAGTTCCCATTCATTCTGTGTCCCCTTACACACTTGTGCTCTTTATCCGCTCAAAACGATATAGAGCGAACGAGAAGGCGCTAGGAGCAAAGGAAAGTGGTTTTTCTAACAAACTCATATAATCAAGTGCACAACGTAGTCCAATTTGATTTTTTTCACATAGTTAGACATAATATAGTACTATGAAATGTTTCTGACCCAAAATATTACGAAATATGATTGTTTACATTAAAATGCAAAGTTGATGAAAAAGTGTGATAAGGTGAAAAAAGTGACATTTTATGTCTAGAAAGGTGACTTTTCATCAAAGTACACTAACAAAACTAGTTCCCATTCATTCTGTGTCCCCATTACACACTTGTGCTCTTTATCCGCTCAAAACGCTATACAGCGAACGAGAAGGCGCTAGGAGCAAAGGAAAGTGGTTTTTCTAACAAACTCATATAATCAGTGCACAACGTAGTCCAATTTGATTTTTTCACATAGTTAGACATAATATAGTACTATGAAATGTTTCTGACCCAAAATATTACGAAATATGATTGTTTACATTAAAATGCAAAAGTTGATGAAAAAGTGTGATAAGGTGAAAAAAAGTGACATTTTATGTCTAGAAAGTGACTTTCATCAAAAGTACAATAACAAAACTAGTTCCCATTCATTCTGTGTCCCCTTACACACTTGTGCTCTTTATCCGCTCAAAACGCTATAGAGCGAACGAGAAGGCGCTAGGAGCAAAGGAAAGTGGTTTTTCTAACAAACTCATATAATCGAAGTGCACAACGTAGTCCAATTTGATTTTTTTCACATAGTTAGACATAATATAGTACTATGAAATGTTTCTGACCCAAAATATTACGAAATATGATTGTTTACATTAAAATGCAAAAGTTGATGAAAAAGTAGTGATAAGGTGAAAAAAGTGACATTTTATGTCTAGAAAGTGACTTTTCATCAAAAGTACAATAACAAAACTAGTTCCCATTCATTCTGTGTCCCCTTACACACTTGTGCTCTTTATCCGCTCAAAACGCTATAGAGCGAACGAGAAGGCGCTAGGAGCAAGGAAAGTGGTTTTTCTAACAAACTCATATAATCAAGTGCACAACGTAGTCCAATTTGATTTTTTTCACATAGTTAGACATAATATAGTACTATGAAATGTTTCTGACCCCAAAATATTACGAAATATGATTGTTTACATTAAAATGCAAAAGTTGATGAAAAAGTAGTGATAAGGTGAAAAAAGTGACATTTTATGTCTAGAAAGTGACTTTTCATCAAAAGTACAATAACAAAACTAGTTCCCATTCATTCTGTGTCCCCTTACACACTTGTGCTCTTTATCCGCTCAAAACGCTATACAGCGAACGAGAAGGCGCTAGGAGCAAAGGAAAGTGGTTTTTTCTAACAAAACTCATATAATCAAGTGCACAACGTAGTCCAATTTGATTTTTTTCACATAGTTAGACATAATATAGTACTATGAAATGTTTCTGACCCAAAATATTACGAAATATGATTGTTTACATTAAAATGCAAAAGTTGATGAAAAAGTGTTGATAAGGTGAAAAAGTGACATTTTATGTCTAGAAAGTGACTTTTCATCAAAAGTACAATAACAAAACTAGTTCCCATTCATTCTGTGTCCCCTTACACACTTGTGCTCTTTATCCGCTCAAACGCTATAGCAAGCGAACGAGAAGGCGCTAGGAGCAAAGGAAAGTGGTTTTTCTAACAAACTCATATAATCAAGTGCACAACGTAGGTCCAATTTGATTTTTTTCACATAGTTAGACATAATATAGTACTATGAAAATGTTTCTGACCCAAAATATTACGAAATATGATTGTTTACATTAAAATGCAAAAGTTGATGAAAAAGTGTGATAAGGTGAAAAAAAGTGACATTTTATGTCTAGAAAGTGACTTTTCATCAAAAGTACAATAACAAAACTAGTTCCCATTCATTCTGTGTCCCTTTACACACTTGTGCTCTTTATCCGCTCAAAACGCTATAGAGCGAACGAGAAGGCGCTAGGAGCAAAAGGAAGTGGTTTTTCTAACAAACTCATATAATCAAGTGCACAACGTAGTCCAATTTGATTTTTTTCACATAGTTAGACATAATATAGTACTATGAAATGTTTCTGACCCAAATATTACGAAATATGATTGTTTACATTAAAATGCCAAAAGTTGATGAAAAAGTGTGATAAGGTGAAAAAAGTGACATTTTATGTCTAGAAAAGTGACTTTTCATCAAAAGTACAATAACAAAACTAGTTCCCATTCATTCTGTGTCCCCTTACACACTTGTGCCTCTTTTATCCGCTCAAAACGCTATAGCAGCGATACGAGAAGGCGCTAGGAGCAAAGGAAAGTGGTTTTTCTACAAAACTCATAATAATCAAGTGCACAACGTAGTCCAATTTGATTTTTTTCACATAGTTAGACATAATATAGTACTATGAAATGTTTCTGACCCAAAATATTACGACAATATGATTGTTTACATTAAAATGCAAAAGTTGATGAAAAAAGTGTGATAAGGTGAAAAAAAGTGACATTTTATGTCTAGAAAGTGACTTTTCATCAAAAGTACAATAACAAAACTAGTTCCCATTCATTCTGTGTCCCCTTACACACTTGTGCTCTTTATCCGCTCAAAACGCTATAGCAGCGAACGAGAAGGCGCTAGGAGCAAAGGAAAGTGGTTTTTCTAACAAACTCATATAATCAAGTGCACAACGTAGTCCAATTTGATTTTTTTCACATAGTTAGACATAATATAGTACTATGAAATGTTTCTGACCCAAAATATTACGAATATGATTGTTTACATTAAAATGCAAAAGTTGATGAAAAAGTGTGATAAGGTGAAAAAAGTGACATTTTATGTCTAGAAAGTGACTTTTCATCAAAAGTACAATAACAAAACTAGTTCCCATTCATTCTGTGTCCCCTTACACACTTGTGCTCTTTATCCGCTCAAAACGCTATAGAGCGAACGAGAAGGCGCTAGGAGCAAAGGAAAGTGGTTTTTCTAACAAACTCATATAATCAAGTGCACAACGTAGTCCAATTTGATTTTTTTCACATAGTTAGACATAATATAGTACTATGAAATGTTTCTGACCCAAAATATTTACGAAATATGATTGTTTACATTAAAATGCAAAAGTTGATGAAAAAGTGTGATAAGGTGAAAAACAGTGACATTTTATGTCTAGAAAGTGACTTTTCATCAAAAGTACAATAACAAAACTAGTTCCCATTCATTCTGTGTCCCCTTACACACTTGTGCTCTTTATCCGCTCAAAACGCTATACAGCGACACGAGAAGGCGCTAGGAGCAAAGGAAAGTGGTTTTTCTAACAAACTCATATAATCAAGTGCACAACGTAGTCCAATTTGATTTTTTTCACATAGTTAGACATAATATAGTACTATGAATGTTTCTGACCCAAAATATTACGAAATATGATTGTTTACATTAAAATGCAAAAGTTGATGAAAAAGTGTGATAAGGTGAAAAAAGTGACATTTTATGTCTAGAAAGTGACTTTTCATCAAAAGTACAATAACAAAACTAGTTCCCATTCATTCTGTGTCCCCTTACACACTTGTGCTCTTTATCCGCTCAAAACGCTATAGCAGCGAACGAGAAGGCGCTAGGAGCAAAGGAAAGTGGTTTTTCTAACAAACTCATATAATCAAGTGCACAACGTAGTCCAATTGATTTTTTTCACATAGTTAGACATAATATAGTACTATGAAATGTTTCTGACCCAAAATATTACGAAATATGATTGTTTACATTAAAATGCAAAAGTTGATGAAAAAGTGTGATAAGGTGAAAAAAGTGACATTTTATGTCTAGAAAGTGACTTTTTCATCAAAAGTACAATAACAAAACTAGTTCCCATTCATTCTGTGTCCCCTTACACACTTGTGCTCTTTATCCGCTCAAAACGCTATACAGCGAACGAGAAGGCGCTAGGAGCAAAGGAAAGTGGTTTTTCTAACAAACTCATATAATCAAGTGCACAACGTAGTCCAATTTGATTTTTTTCACATAGTTAGACATAATATAGTACTATGAAATGTTTCTGACCCAAAATATTATCGAAATATGATTGTTTACATTAAAATGCAAAAGTTGATGAAAAAGTGTGATAAGGTGAAAAAAGTGACATTTTATGTCTAGAAAGTGCCTTTTCATCAAAAGTACAATAACAAAACTAGTTCCCATTCATTCTGTGTCCCCTTACACACTTGTGCTCTTTATCCGCTCAAAACGCTATAGAGCGAACGAGAAGGCGCTAGGAGCAAAGGAAAGTGGTTTTTCTAACAAACTCATATAATCAAGTGCACAACGTAGCTCCAATTTGATTTTTTTCACATAGTTAGACATAATATAGTACTATGAAATGTTTCTGACCCAAAATATTACGAAATATGATTGTTTACAGTTAAAATGCAAAAGTTGATGAAAAAGTGTGATAAGGTGAAAAAAAGTGACATTTTATGTCTAGAAAGTGACTTTTCATCAAAAGTACAATAACAAAACTAGTTCCCATTCATTCTGTGTCCCCTTACACACTTGTGCTCTTTATCCGCTCAAAACGCTATAGAGCGAACGAGAAGGCGCTAGGAGCAAAGGAAAGTGGTTTTTCTAACAAACTCATATAATCAAGTGCACAACGTAGTCCAATTTGATTTTTTTAACATAGTTAGACATAATATAGTACTATGAAATGTTTCTGACCCAAAATATTACGAAATATGATTGTTTACATTAAAATGCAAAAGTTGATGAAAAAGTGTGATAAGGTGAAAAAAGTGACATTTTATGTCTAGAAAGTGACTTTTCATCAAAAGTACAATAACAAAACTAGTTCCCATTCATTCTGTGTCCCCTTACACACTTGTGCTCTTTATCCGCTCAAAACGCTATAGCAGCGAACGAGAAGGCGCTAGGAGCAAAGGAAAGTGGTTTTTCTAACAAACTCATATAATCAAGTGCACAACGTAGTCCAATTTGATTTTTTTTCACATAGTTAGACATAATATAGTACTATGAAAATGTTTCTGACCCAAAATATTACGAAATATGATTGTTTACATTAAAATGCAAAAGTTGATGAAAAAGTGTGATAAGGTGAAAAAAGTGACATTTATGTCTAGAAAGTGACTTTTCATCAAAAGTACAATAACAAAACTAGTTCCCATTCATTCTGTGTCCCCTTACACACTTGTGCTCTTTATCCGCTCAAAACGCTATAGCAGCGAACGAGAAGGCGCTAGGAGCAAAGGAAAGTGGTTTTTCTAACAAACTCATATAATCAAGTGCACAACGTAGTCCAATTTGATTTTTTTCACATAGTTTAGACATAATATAGTACTATGAAATGTTTCTGACCCAAAATATTACGAAATATGATTGTTTACATTAAAATGCAAAAGTTGATGAAAAGTATATATAGGTGAAAAAAGTTGACATTTTTATGTCTAGAAAGTGACTTTTCATCAAAAGTACAATAACAAAACTAGTTCCATTATCATTCTGTGTCCCCTTACACACTTGTGCTCTTTATCCGCTCAAACGCTATAGAGCGAACGAGAAGGCGCTAGGAGCAAAGGAAAGTGGTTTTTCTAACAAACTCATATAATCAAGTGCAACAACGTAGTCCAATTTGATTTTTTTCACATAGTTAGACATATATAGTAATATGAAATGTTTCTGACCCAAAAATATTACGAAATATGATTGTTTACATTAAATGCAAAAGTTGATGAAAAAAGTGATGATAAGGTGAAAAAAGTGACATTTTATGTCTAGAAAGTGACTTTCATCAAAAGTACAATCACAAAACTAGTTCCCTTCATTCTGTGTCCCCTTACACACTTGTGCTCTTATTCCGCTCAAAAACGCTATACAGCGAACGAGAAGGCGCTAGGGAGCAAAGGAAAGTGGTTTTTTCTAACAAACTCATAATAATCAAGTGGCACAACGTAGTTCCATAGTTGATTGTTTTTCACATAGTTAGACATAATATAGTACTATGAAATGTTTTCTGACCCAAAATATTACGAAATATGATTGTTTACATTAAAATGCAAAAAGTTGATGAAAAAGTGTGATAAGTGAAAAAAAGTGACATTTTATGTCTAGAAAAGTGACTTTTCATCAAAAAGTACAATAACAAAACTAGTTCCCATTCATTCTGTGTCCCCTTACACACTTGTGCTCTTTATCCGCTCAAAACGCTATACAGCGAACGAGAAGGGCGCTAGGAGCAAAGGAAAGTGGTTTTTCTAAACAAACTCATATAATCAAGTGCACAACGTAGTCCAATTTGATTTTTTTCACATAGTTAGCACATAATATAGTACTATGAAATGTTTCTGACCCAAAATATTACAACAATATGATTGTTTACATTAAAATGCAAAAGTTGATGAAAAAGTAGTGATAAGGTGAAAAAAAGTGACATTTTAATGTCCTAGAAAGTGACTTTTCATCAAAAGTACAATAACAAACTAGTTCCCATTCATTCATGTGTCCCTTACACACTTGTGCTCTTTATCCGCGTCAAAAAAACGCTATAGAGCGAACGAGAAGTGCGCTAGGAGCGAAAGGAAAGTGGTTTTCTAACAACTCATATAATCAAGTGCACAACGTAGTCCAATTTGATTTTTTTCACATAGTTAGACATAATATAGTACTTACATGAAATGTTTCTGACCAAAATATTACGAATATGATTGTTTTACATTAAAATGCAAAAGTTGATGAAAAAAGTGTGATAAGGTGAAAAAGTGACATTTTATGTCTAGAAAAGTGACTTTTCATCAAAAGTACAATAACAAAACTAGTTCCCATTCATTCTGTGTCCCTTACACACTTGTGCTCTTTATCCGCTCAAACGCTATAGAGCGAACGAGAAGGCGCTAGGAGGCAAAGGAAGTGGTTTTTCTAAACAAACTTCATATAATCAAGGTGCACAACGTAGTCCAATTTGATTTTTTTCACATAGTTAGACATAATATAGTACTATGAAATGTTTCTGACCCAAAATATTACGAAATATGATTGTTTACATTAAAATGCAAAAGTTGATGAAAAAGTGTGATAAGGTGAAAAAGTGACATTTTATGTCTAGAAAGTGACTTTTCATCAAAAGTACAATAACAAAACTAGTTCCCATTCATTCTGTGTCCCCTTACACACTTGTGCTCTTTATCCGCTCAAAACGCTATAGCAGCGAACGAGAAGGCGCTAGGAGCAAAGGAAAGTGGTTTTTCTAACAAACTCATATAATCAAGTGCACAACGTAGTCCAATTTGATTTTTTTCACATAGTTAGACATAATATAGTTACTATGAAATGTTCCTGACCCAAAATATTACGAAATATAGATTGTTTACATTAAAATGCAAAAAGTTGATGAAAAAAGTGTGATAAGGTGGAAAAAGTGACATTTTATGTCTAGAAAGTGACTTTTCATCAAAAAGTACAATAACAAAACTAGTTCCCATTCATTCTGTGTTCCCCTTACCACTTGTGCTCTTTATCCGCGTCAAAACGCTATACGAGCGAACGAGAAGGCGCTAGGAAGCAAAGGAAAGTGGTTTTTCTAACAAACTCATATAATCAAGTGCACAACGTAGTCCAATTTGATTTTTTTCACATAGTTAGACATAATATAGTACTATGAAATGTTTCTGACCCAAAATATTACGAAATTATGATTGTTTACATTAAATGCAAAAGTTGATGAAAAAAGTAGTGATAGGTGAAAAAAGTGACATTTTATGTCTAGAAAGTGACTTTCATCAAAGTACAATAACAAAACTAGTTCCATTCATTCTGTGTCCCCTTACACACTTGTGCTCTTTATCCGCTCAAAACGCTATAGAGCGAACGAGAAGGCGCTAGGAGCAAAGGAAAGTGGTTTTTCTAAACAAACTCATAATAATCAAGTGCACAACGTAGTCCAATTTGATTTTTTTCACATAAGTTAGACATAAATATAGTACTATGAAAATGTTTCTGACCCAAAATATGTACGAAATATAGATTGTTTACATTAAAATGCAAAAGTTGATGAAAAAGTGTGATAAGGGTGAAAAAAGTGACATTTTTATGTCTAGAAAGTGACTTTTCATCAAAAGTACAATAACAAAACTAGTTCCCATTCATTCTGTGTCCCCTTACACACTTGTGCTCTTTATCCGCTCAAAACGCTATAGAGCGAACGAGAAGGCGCTAGAGCAAAGGAAAGGTGGTTTTTCTAACAAAACTCATATAATCAAGTGCACAACGTAGTCCAATTTGATTTTTTCACATAGTTAGACATAATATAGTACTATGAAATGTTCTGACCCAAAATATTACGAAATATGATTGTTTACATTAAAATGCAAAAGTTGATGAAAAAGTGTGATAAGGTGAAAAAAGTGACATTTTATGTCTAGAAAGTGACTTTTCATCAAAAGTACAAGTAACAAAACTAGTTCCCATTCATTCTGTGTCCCCTTACACACTTGTGGCTCTTTATCCGCTCAAAACGCTATAGCAGCGAACGAGAAGGCGCTAGGAGCAAAGGAAAGTGGTTTTTCTAACAAACTCATATAATCAAGTGCACAACGTAGTCCAATTTGATTTTTTTCACATAGTTAGACATAATATAGTACTATGAAATGTTTCCTGGACCCAAAATATTACGAAATATGATTGTTTACATTAAAATGCAAAAGTTGATGAAAAAGTGTGATAAGGTGAAAAAAGTGACATTTTATGTCTAGAAAGTGACTTTTCAATCAAAAGTACAATAACAAAACTAGTTCCCATTCATTCTGTGTCCCCTTACACACTTGTGCTCTTTATCCGCTCAAAACGCTATAGCAGCGAACGAGAAGGCGCTAGGAGCAAAGGAAAGTGGTTTTTCTAACAAACTCATATAATCAAGTGCACAACGTAGTCCAATTTGATTTTTTTCACATAGTTAGACATAATATAGTACTATGAAATGTTTCTGACCCAAAATATTACGAAATATGATTGTTTACATTAAAATGCAAAAAGTTGATGAAAGAGTGTGATAAGGTGAAAAAAGTGACATTTTATGTCTAGAAAGTGACTTTTCATCAAAAGTACAATAACAAAAACTAGTTCCCATTCATTCTGTGTCCCCTTACACACTTGTGCTCTTTATCCTCTCAAAACGCTATACAGGCGAACGAGAAGGCGCTAGGAGGCAAAGGAAAGTGGTTTTTTCTAACAAACTCATATAATCAAGTGCACAACGTAGTCCAAATTTGGATTTTTTCACATAGTTAGACATAATATAGTACTATGAAATGTTTCTGACCCAAAATATTACGAAATATGATTGTTTACAATTAAAATGCAAAAGTTGATGAAAAAGTGTGATAAGGTGAAAAAAGTGACATTTTATGTCTAGAAAAGTGACTTTTCATCAAAAGTACAATAACAAAACTAGTTCCCATTCATTCTGTGTCCCCTTACACACTTGTGCTCTTTATCCGCTCAAAACGCTATACAGCGAACGAAGAAGGCGCTAGGAGCAAAGGAAAGTTGGTTTTTTCTAACAACTCATATAATCAAGTGCACAACGTAGTCCAATTTGATTTTTTTCACATAGTTAGACATAATATAGTACTATGAAATGTTTCTGACCCAAAATATTACGAAATATGATTGTTTACATTAAAATGCAAAAGTTGATGGAAAAAGTGTGATAAGGTGAAAAAAAGTGACATTTTATGTCTAGAAAGTGACTTTTCATCAAAAGTACAATAACAAAACTAGTTCCATTCATTCTGTGTCCCCTTACACACTTGTGCGCTTTAATCCGCTCAAAACGCTATATCAGCGAACGAGAAGGCGCTAGGAGCAAAGGAAAGTGGTTTTTCTAACAAACTCATATAATCAAGTGCACAACGTAGTCCAATTTGATTTTTTCACATAGTTAGACATAATATAGTACTATGAAATGTTTCTGACCCAAAATATTACGAAATATGATTGTTTACATTAAAAATGCAAAAGTTGATGAAAAAGTGTGATAAGGTGAAAAAAGTGACATTTTATGTCTAGAAAGTGACTTTTCATCAAAAGTACAATAACAAAACTAGTTCCCATTCATTCTGTGTCCCCTTACACACTTGTGCTCTTTATCCGCTCAAAACGCTATACAGCGAACGAGAAGGCGGCTAGGGAGCAAAGGAAAGTGGTTGTTTCTAACAAACTCATATAATCAAGTGCAGCAACGTAGTCCAATTTGATTTTTTTCACATAGTTAGACATAATATAGTACTATGAAATGTTTTCTGACCCAAAATATTACGAAATATGATTGTTTACATTAAAATGCAAAAGTTGATGAAAAAGTGTGATAAGGTGAAAAAAGTGACATTTTATGTCTAGAAAGTGACTTTTCATCAAAAGTACAATAACAAAACTAGTTCCCATTCATTCTGTGTCCCCTTACACACTTGTGCTCTTTATCCGCTCAAAACGCTATAGCAGCGAACGAGAA